>NW_020948951.1:4484245-4624002 GCF_900497805.2 Vombatus ursinus | reverse complement strand
ACACACACACACACACACACACACACACACACACACACACACACACACACACACACACACACACACACACACGTTTCTTCCTGACTCTAAGCCCAGGATTCTATCCACTATACCACAATAGCACATCTTCATCCATAAGCCCAGTCTTACCTGATCTCAGAAGAATCCCTAAGCAGGATTACGTCTGGTTAGTGTCTGGAGGGGAGATATGTAGCACTCCCAATAAAGTTATAATACATGTCAAATCTGAAATGTCTATTTTTTAATTACCCATACAATTAATCTCTTCCTTTTCTAAAAATAATCAAGAGATGAATGCTTTTTTTTTTTTGTCTTTTGTTAGGCAATGGGTTAAGTGACTTGCCCAGGGTCACACAGCTAGTAAGTGTCAAGTGTCTGAGGGAAGATTTGAACTCAGGTCCTCCTGTCTCCAGGGCCGGTGCTCTATCCACTGTGCCACCTAGCTGCCCCGATAAATACCTGTTTTAAAAAGTGCAATGAGGTCTAAGGAAAGAGTGATATTTAGCATAGGAACATAGGATTTAAAACTGGCAAGAACCTTAGGAATCATCTAGTTCATCCCCTTCATTTTATAGATGAAGCAGCTGAAAACCAGAAAACTTAAGTGTGTTTACCAATGTCATACAGGTAGTAGAAGCAGAATGTGAACCCAGGTCCTCTGAATCTAAAACTGACTGTCAAGTTTACTGTTTAGGTCTTTCTTCCAAGGGAATGGCTAAAATCCAGGGCTCTTTCTCTTAGACCACACAGCCTTGGTAAAGATGTCTTCGGGGCCTCAACATGAGTGACCTTTCCCTGAATTCAGTAAGCCTATGCTTTGTGGCAGCAGTGGCATTGGATGAATAGAAAGAAACTGGAAAACTATAACCTTACAATTAATGATATAGTTTATATATGAAATCTGTTTAAGCATGAATAAATCTTCACACAGGTAACACAGAAAGTCTAAGAAAATAAACCCGTGTCTCTAAATATTTAACAAGTCACAGATGCAGAGCACAGGGTAATGGTGACCGACACAATGGTATTAAAAATGAATTGGTAGAGGGAAGGAAAAGAGAGAAACCAAACCGTCTGACATAACTTGATTCAAACTTTCAATGGCTGCCCCTCCCCCTCACAGGATAAAGTCCAAACTTTTTTACTTAGCATTCAAGGTGGCCTCCAGCCTGACTTTTCAGTCAATCATATCTCCTGCTACTTTCCTTCATGGTCCCTTTATTCCAACCAGACTTTGATCCTTTGTCTCCTGCTCCTTCTGCTTTGCACGTGACATGCCCTCCACCTGGCAATGACTTCTTCCCTCCTCTCTTTTATATATGTCCCATCCTGTAAGATTCCGCTCATTTATATCCTTAAGACAATGATTGTCCCTTTCATGGAACCCCAGACATAACTGAGGATATGACATTTTATATACTGGACAGTGACCTTTCTTATAATATTTAACTTTTTGTGTCTAAGTCTTGTCTTTTCAAGTAAACTGTAACTTCAAGAATAGGGACTTTATTCTTATACTTTGCATACTGCTACATGTATTTCATAGTGGGCTCAAAAACACTACTGATAAGCTCGCAGGATTGGAAATTGGAGAGTTCATCTTGAAGATCATCAACACTCTCATTTTGTGGAGGAGAAAGTTAGGTCCCCTAGAGGTTGACTGCCCAAAGTCATATAGGTGGTAGTAAGTAGTAGATCTAGGAGCTGTACCCACATTTTTAAACTCCAGATAGAGCATTCTCTGCTTTACACAGTGCTGTCTTTGTTAAACAGCACAGACACCCTCCCCATCATGTTCTGGTCACCTTGATTTGATAAACAATGTCCAAAGCCTATGACCAAAGGTGTTTGTTGTATCTATGTTCATCAGCCTTTAATTTAAAACTATGAGATGGGACTGTATGACTTACTGTGACCAACAGAGCTGTCCCTTAGAGATTGGGTAACTCCTTCCCACCCCACCTTCTCCAATGTAGACCAGCCATTCATAAGAAGTCACTTCTCAGTTTCTAAGAGAAAGTTTGGGAAAATCATCCTGTTCTATGTCTGTTTATTTAATTACACATCAGAGAGATGACATTTAGCATTATGCTTAAGGAAAAGCTATAATACCTTGCTATCTTCATTTCTGACGGAAGTTAGGTCTTAGATTCATTCTTTATTGGCTTATACATTATCTGGGTAGCAAACAAATCATGGCTATTACACTGCAGGGTGTGTAGGGTGGTGGGGTGGTAGAGATGGAAAGGGTACAGGTGACATGACAAGAATAAATATACCCTCTCCTCTCATTTTCTGGGATAGGGATACAATTTTTACCTGACTGTGATGGAGGAAACTGAGTTAATGAAGAAGTCCTTTCCCGTTTCATAGGAGGACAGTAATTTCCATCTTCTTGGTCAGAATCTGCAAAGGATAATGGGAAAAAGGATATATATAAAATATATGTATATATGTATATATATATATGGTTGATCCCTTTTACAGATACTAATACATCCAATATCTGGCAGATTTCCTCACCTTCTCCATCTTCTGGACTTGAACTATCAGCCGATCTCTGAAATAAAAGCATAACAGGTGGTAAAACAGACTTGCCCTAATAATCCATTTAAGTCCTAAAATGAATAATAACCTACTACACTATCAAGACCTAAACTTATACTACACAATTTTTAAAATTACATTCAGAATTTCAACCAAAAGATCAAAGGATGATCATCACAATGAAACATTTCTGTATCTGGCTTATGAAAGCATAGATAAAAAAAACAACTTTTTTTTTAACCTACCTATAGAATATTTACAAAATAAAGATTAATCACCATTATCTTCATAAATTATGTTTTCACCTACTGGAGTATTACCCTAAGAGGCCAAACATATGAAAAGCTTCTATTTTCAAAATCACTTTGCCTATGACCAAAATATCACCACCTCTGCAATGGAGCCCAACAGGCTGTATAAAAGGCATGGAATACTAGCTCATTATGTATTCTTAACAAAGTAGAGATCCCTTAGTCTGAAGCCAAGCCATGAAAATCCACTCAGCAGGTCAGAACTATGGGGCTTGCCTTTGGTACAAAACGTTAAATTCCAGAACCAAAAATCGAATTTATCAAATATATTAAAGTAGATTACTTCTTGTAATCTAATTAATTGCCACAAGACATTAAATGAAAGCAAAATACAAATTTCCTCATTCTGACCCTAGATCTTAGAATTAAGACCCTAAGTCAGCAATGAAATTGACCTAATGAGATTTTTGAAATGATATTTTTAAATCCCTGACAAAAGAAACTTTTCTCAAAAAAGTCTAGTCCCAGAGCTTGAATTCACTGAAATAAATATTTATTAAGTGCCCAAACACAAGGTACTCTTTTACAGCTGACACTCCAGTGAGGTAACTAAAGTATCATCTACTATGTTTTGACCAGACACTTAATTTAGGAGCAAGAAGAATGCTGAGCTTTTAGATATTCAAGCAAATTATTCTGGTTTATGAGAAATGACATGATACTGTAGCCATAAAACCTTGAAACACAGCACCTTTCCCATTTGACTTTGACGCCCACTTTGAATAAACACATATTCTATAATGAGAAAATGAGGCATTTTAATCCAACAGAATTCCAAACTATATATGCTAGCAAGCTGAATATACAATACTGAATACAACGAGACAAATCACTGACAGCTAGCCCTGTAAGAAAACTCCTCTTTTTTAATTTTCTCCACTACTTCAACAGCTTCTTGATCTCACTGATATCAGGACCAGCTCCACTGGTATAGATTAAAATGCATTCATGCTTTGTCATCCTGTGAGAGAGACCTTTGCCCATATCCCTCCATATATCCATATGTGTGTGTGTATATATATATATATATCTTTCTAATGTGCAGGAGGCCCTCCCAAGTCCTTTAAAATATAATGCAGGCTACCTACCTCATTATCTCTCTCATTCATACTACAGATCATCCCACCTCTTTTTCCCATCTCTGACTGGCCCATCTATGTGACAATATGAAAAAAATTGCCATTAAATATACTTCAAACAGATTTCTATGTAACACTGGTCAGCTGGGCTATTAATGTATGGCATGAGAAATAACTGTCATATTAATACCATTACTGTCAGCAATAAAAGTCCTAGTTGCCAAACAGAAACGCTGGTTACCTCTTCTTGAGGGATACAAAGTACTATCATCTTTACAGAATCACAATCTCAGTGCTGGAAAGGTTCTAGCCCCACCTGTTCCTAACCACAGAGGTGTTCTACATATCAAAGAAGTGGATAAGCAGTCTCTGTCTCAAGATAGCCAATAAAGACTAAAGTCATTATCTCCTCTCAAGGCAGTCCATTCCACCTTCGGCAGCTCTGACCTGCTAGGAAATGTTTCTTTACATTAAACTGAAATCTAAGAGACTTCTCCCCTATTATTACTTGTTCTGCCCTTTGAGATCAAACTGAATAAGTCTCATCTTTCCTTCCACATGAAAACCCATCAAAGAGTTTAAGACAGATAATTATGTATTCTCTAATTTTTCTCTTTTCCAGGTTAAAAATCCTTAATCCCTTTACTGTTCTTCCTGAGGAATACACCCTAGTATTGCCTTTACCATCTGAGTCAACTTCCTCTGGATACGCACCATTCTGCCAATGTTCTTCCTAAAATGTGACACCAAAAATATACTTTATAGGATCTTAGGAATTAAAGCTAGAGAGGATTTTAAAAGGCCAATTCCCTCATTTTATAGATGAAGAAACTGAGGCCCAGAGAGGTGAAGGGACTAGTCCAAGCTCATACTGATAGGAAGTAGAGGAGCTAGGGTGCTCTTGGCTGAAATCTAGTTTTCTTTTCAATATAATCTGTTGTTCTGGCCAAGATTTCTGGTGGTTCTTTCCCTTTTCAATCCAGTACTTAGGTCAGTGAAAGTCCCCTACTCTCTAGATACCTGACCAGGGCAGAATGCAATGGGATTACTGCCTACCTTGTTCTGGACACTATCTCTATCAATGTAGCCTCATATAGAGTTAAGCTTCTTTTAGGGCCATGTTTCACTGTTAACTCACTGAATTTGCAATTCATCAAAACTCCCAGATAATTTTCACATGTCCAATGACCAACACACTTAAGAAGTAGATTTTTTAAACCTCATGTCCCTACATTTGTCCCTATTAAATTTTATATTACTTTGGCCCATTCTGAAGGAATGGGGAAATGATGGTATTCAGCAGCAAAAGTGATCGTTCTTAAAAGCTCAGGTTTGATGTCATCCCTCTGCCCATTTAATGAATTCCAGCGCTTCCCTGTTACATTCAGGATCAAACATAAAATCCTCTGTTTGGCATTCAACTTCCTTGCCCCTCTCCTACTTTTCTAGTCATCTTATACTTAATTCCCACCCACCACTCTTAACCCCATGTAATGTGCAATCTAGTGACACTGGCCTCTGTGTTGTTTTTCACACAAGACATTCCATTTTCAAACTGAAGGCATTTTCTCTGGCTTTCTCCCGTGCCTGGAATTCTCTCCCTCCTCATCTCTGCCTCTTGGCTTCTTTCACATTCCAGCTTAAAATCCTACCTTCTGCAAAATACCCTTCCCTCAAGCACCCTTAATGCTAGTGCCTTCCTTCTGTTGAATATCTGCAATTTATTCTATATGTGGTTTGTTTGTACATAGTTGTTTGCATATTGTTTCCCCCATTGGCCTGTGAGCTTCTTGAGAACAGAGACTGTCTTTTGTCTTTCTTTGTATTCCCAAGTGCTTAGCACAGTGCCTGGCACAGAGTAGGCAATTAATAAATATGTAGTGACTGACTGACATTCATCTGTGTTCACTGAGCCGTGCATCCTTTGGCATATCAGTTTCCTTATCTCTAAGACGAAGCTTGTGTTGGACTAGGTAGTTTCTAATATTTTATCATTCTCCAGTTCATGAGTCTCAAAGCAAACTCAAATTTAAATTAACCACATTTAATTAATCTTGAAAAAATATAAAACTTTGATCCCACAGTATCTTCCCGTATAGTCAAATAAAAAATGTTAGGCACATCTTTGGAGGGGCTAGAATCACTGGCTAAAAGGGTAAGGGAAGGGCCACATGCAGAGGAAGGAAGAAAGCAAAGACAGAAAAGAATAGGTAATACATGAGTGAAAGAGATGACAGAGAGGTATATAAATCCAGCACTGAGTAGCGATATTAGACTCTGGAGACGCTATCAACCAGTCAACAATAATTTATTTAGTA
Organism: Vombatus ursinus; assembly: GCF_900497805.2. Lineage (NCBI taxonomy): Eukaryota > Metazoa > Chordata > Mammalia > Diprotodontia > Vombatidae > Vombatus > Vombatus ursinus. Next base: position 4,617,726 of record NW_020948951.1, on the reverse strand, counting down.
CCTAATATTTATAAGGCCCTGTGCTAGTTGCTGGGGATACAAAGCCAAAACTCAAGCAACCCCAGCACTCAAACAGCAACTAGATCTAAGAAGTCCTGAAAAACCACTAAAATATGTGTAACAACATATGAAGCAAATATACAATCTGTACTGTGCATGTTATTTACAAAAACACAACATTTCAGCTACATTGTTACTTCAGTATAATTCAGTATAATTTCCCATTTGGGTAAATGACTTTTGCCAAGCATATGCTCAAAGACACCTGGTTTTATTTTTCAAACAAGAAAAACGGTGAACAATGATGGCATTCTGCACAAACCCAGTTCCAGCCCCTTCCTGATGTTCTCCTGGTCAGTATAGGATTTTATATTCTAGTTCCCAAAGAACACTCAGGCAATCTACATGAGCTCTCCATCTTTACTCTTTTCTCTTATTCCATGTCACTGAAAAGTACTTCCTCTTCTCTAAAGCTAGTTCAGTTAAATAAATCTTTAATTAATATTTGTTAAGAGCCTGCTATGTGAAAGGTTAAGGGAACAGAAAGATGCATTAAAAATTAGAGCACAGACTTAGCCTTTTGTAAAGGAGGGAGAATGAGACATGTTTACAATTATAATACAAAACAAACTTTTCTAAGTGAAAAAGAGAGATAAACAAAGTACTACAGAAATCTGGAAAGGAAGAGATCATTTTCATCTAGGGAAGGCTTCATGGAGATAGCATCTGAGCTGAGATATGGAAGGGACTGATTTCAATATGTAGAAATAACAAAGGGGGAGCAAAGTTCCAGAGAAAAGAGACGGCAATGCATTTTGATTTGAACATAAAATAGTAGGAATTGAAGATATAAAGGAAGATTGGAACTACACTGTGAAAGATAAATGAATGCCAAAATAACGTGCTCACATTTTATTTAGCAGGCAATGGAAAACACTGCCCTAGTCTTACTTTCTGCTTGAAGAGAGAAATAATACAACAGGAAGATTATTAAAGCTGCAGCACAAAAATGGATAGGAAAAAGTCAACACTACAGACAAAAAGATTAGTTACTATTTCAGTAATTCAGGTGAGGGATGATAATGGTCTGAAGTGAAAATAGAGAGATATCGCGGACTGTGGAATATGATTTGGCATATGATTGAACATTGGGAATAAGTATATCTAGGAGACTTGATGATTTCAAGATTAAGGGCCTGGTAAACTGAGATTTACCAACAGAAACAATTAACATATCAAGGAGAAGACAAGGACACCCACAAAAATGGACATACTGGGGGAAGGCCAAGTTTAGTTGGGGAAGAGGAACTCTACTTTGGATAAACTAAGTTTGCCAAGTCAATGGAACTTAGGAGTACAGACGTCTAGACTTGGTTTTGTTTTGTTTTGCTTTTTGGTGAGGCAATTGGGGTTAAGTAACTTGCCCAGGGTCACACAGCTAGTAAATGTCATGTGTCTGAGGTCTCATATGAACTGTGGTCCTCGTAACTCCAAAGCCGGAGCTCTATTCACTGCGCCACCTAGCAATGCCCCCCTTCCCAGATTTGTTTTAAAGGTCCAAAAGAATGGAAATCAAATAATGGCTAGGACCATTATGCAGAGTGGATGAAATAATGACAGCCAATGATAGAGCTTCTCATTTCCTATTTTACTTCTGTTTTCTCTGTCACGGAGAATGATCTTCAAGGACAGAACAAAAACAGCTAACAGAATTCATGCCCAAGATTAGTAGGAAGATGTTAAGAGGCTTCTAGCTGCCCTTGAGGAGGTCAAGTCACCAGGCCCAAATGAATGAAAGGGCAAATGTAATTGCTGAACAACAGTCATTGATCTTTTCAAGATCATAAAAATATACTGGCAATATAGCAAGAGTTTGGAGATAGACAAATGTTGTCTTGATTTTTCTTTAAAAAAAAAGAAAAGAAAAAAGGGGGGGGGGTCTGTAAAATTATAGACCAGAGTGCTTGGATTTAATTTCTAAGCAAAACTCTAGAAAATGTTAATACTACCTAGTATTTACAAAGCACTTTAAGGTATGCAAAGCACTTTACAATTATCTCATTATCTTCACAACAACCCTGGGAGGTAGGAGGTATGAGTACCCCCACTTTATAGATGAGGAAGCTGAGGCTGAATAAGATTAAATAACTTGCCCATGGTCAGACAGCTAGTAAGCGCCTGCGGCAGAATTTGAATTTAAGTCTTCCTGATTCTAGGCCCAGAACTCTATTGCAGCCATCTAGGAGTTTTTTTAGGAATATTCTGTGAAAGTCTAGAAAAGGAAGCAATAATAAAATAAAAACAGATTCATCAAGAGCTCATTTCCTTTTTTTTTTTTTTTATTGACAAAGCTATTAAATTTGAAGATCAGGGCAATGCTGTAAATGTAACTTACCAAGATTTTAGTTAAACAGTTTCCAAAGTCTCCTGTGTTGTTTTTATGGAAAGGATGGGGAGATATGGACTGTCAGGTCAGCAAACTATAAGTCCATGAACAAAGAATTTTATTTTTAATATTTTTAAATACAATAAAACATTACTGCCCTCTACCACAATAAGAAGATTCACAGTTGGTTGAATGGTCAAACCCAAAGAAGACTGATTAATGGTTCAACCCAGAAGGTCTTCAGTAGAGTGCCCCAGGGATCTGTGCTTGGCCCTAAGCTATTTGACATTTTTATTAACGACCTGGATAAAGGTATGGATGGCATACTGATCAAATCTGGAGATCACACACAACTGGAAAGCGAAGCTAATACAATCAATGACAGAGTCAGGATTGAAAAAAATCTTGAGAAGCTGCAAGAATGGACCAAATCAAATAAGACAAATTTTTAAATTCTGGTCTGGACCTGTGCTTTTATCACTGTAGAAAACTCTTGGTGAAGAAACTTCTACTTCCCAAGAAAATCAACAGTTGCAATTGATTTGCCCATGGCATTCCTAATTCCAAGAGTAGTTCTCTATCCACTATGCTAAACTGCCAGAAATATAACAGAGACAAATGTAAAAACAAAAAAAATTAAAAATCAACTTCATAAGCAAAAGATGGGAGAGGCCTGTCTAATAAGCAATCTGAAAAAGATGCGGGAGTTTTGGTGAACTGCAGGCTTGAGGAGTACACTGTGATATGGCATCTAAGAAAACTCATCAAACCTTGGACAGCAGTGAGAGAGGCACAACATCCAGAACAGGGAGGAAATAGCCCCATTTTGTTCTGCTCTGGTCAGACCCTAGCTGGGGCATTCAGGTCTGGATGCATTTTGAAAGGACATAGTGGCTATAGGAGGTCAATAAAAACCATGAAGGGCCTTGAATTCATACCATATAAATATTAGTTGAAGGAATTAGAGGTGTTCAGTCTGGATAAAAGAAGACTTGGGGAGGAGAGAAGGATGAGAAGGGGGAAAGGGAACATTACAAGTACTTAAGTATTTAAAGGGCCCTCATGTAGAAGCGAGATCAGAAACTTGTTCTGTTTTGTTCCCTGAGTGCAAAATCAGAAGCACTAGGTAGAAGTTGAAAAGAATCAAATTTGGACTCCATAAAGGGATAAACTTTCCAACAATGAGCACTGTGCCAAAAGCTTTCCTTCAGGTTCTGGGTTCCCATTCATAGGAGATCTCCAAGCAAAAAGCTGGAAGACCACTTGTCAAATTTATTGTAGGAGAATTGAGGTATGGGTTGAATTGAATTGGTCTCAGAGGTCACTTCCAACGATTAGATTGTGTGAGATGATAACCAAAACAATAACAATGAATCTGGCTGCTGAGTCAATGTGTATATGGGTCAAGGATAGAGTCATGAGAGGCAATCACATTTAAGGAGAACAAAATTGAGAAGGTAATGAAGCAGACTGAGATGGCTTTGTCAGTGGGATAACAGAACTACATAAATGTTAAATGTTATGTGGCAGAAGGCAAGGCAGGAGTGAACATCAAGGAACAAAGAGATACTCTCTATCCCATTCCTTACTGACTTGTAAGGAACATCTTTACCATTCCTAACATTTCGCTCTCTAGAAGCTTCAATATCTCCTTTTGGCTTCAAAGATGCAAGCACAGATCGCTGTTCTGTTTGTTTGTTTTGCTTTTTGGTGAGGCAATCAGGGGTTACACAGCTAGTAAGTGTCAAGTGTTTGAGGCTGGATTTGAACTCAAGTCCCCCTGACTCCAAGGCCAGAGCTCTACCCACTGCACCACCTAGCTGCCCCCGAGATCTCTCTTCTGACTTGAAAAACTACTCATTCTAGCCATGTTCCTATTTTCCTCCTTCCTTTCACCGTCACACACCTCCAATGAATCATCTCCAATGAATATTTACATTTCCTCACCCCTTAACTTCCTATACCTTCACTTGTCTGTCCTACATATCTAGTAAAACTTCTCTTTTAAAAGTAACTAATCAGGGCAGGTAGGTGGTAAAATGGATAGAGAGCACTGGCCCTGGAGGCAGGAGGACCTGAGTTCAAATCCGACCTCAGACAGTTGACACTAGCTGTGTCACCCTGGGCAAGTCATTTAACCCTGACTGCCTCACCAAAAAGGAAGGAAGAAAAAAAAAAGGAATTCCAATGTGTTTCAAACCAGTCATCTTGTTTCCCACACAGGCTCTCCCTTCCAAATTCCTTGTCTCTATAAATAATATCACTATTGTCTCCAACCAACCAAGCTAGAAATCAACTTACACACCCTTCTTCTTCATCCCCTTTAACCAATTAAGCCCTGTTGATTAAATTCGTCTTTTAAAATATCTTTCTCCCAACTATAGCTAGTCCAAACACACAGTGCCTTATTACTGGAATAAGAATTCAACACCTTTCTAACTTGACTAACTCCCTGACTCGTTTCTCTCCACCCACCCATACTGTCAATCATCTTATTTAAGCATTGCTGGTTTCACTTTAATTCTCGATTCAAAAACCTACACTACCTCCCCATAACAAAGAAAAACTCCTTTCTAAATACTACCTATCCTTTATGGCCCAGTGAAAGTATACTCCCTGTAGACAGTCTGCTAATAGCTGTTGGTGATCTCTCCTTTACCTTATATTCTCACACATAATTTAACAGTTACATACTATCTTTCTATCACTAAAGTCCTCCCTTGATGCCTTAAGATAATATGGAGGAAGGAATGGGCTGAAACCAGCTAGCATCCAAGTGTTAAATTTTCAGTGTGAGCTTGATTTATTGTTTTGTTGATTATTTGGACTTAACAAAGTAAAGGAAAAAAATGTTAATAATTTAAGTATGCACATGGGGCTGTGGGGTGAAGAGGGAGCTGGTTGTTAAACATTTACCAGGACACCCCTGCGTGAAAATGGGAGCTCTTGAAGGCATTCTGTTGAAGCCCATACTTCAGCAGATCCTATAGCAAGATGAAAAAGGTACCGTGGTAATAGTACTGTCCCAGCCTAGCCCAGCTGAGTTTGGGAAAGTTAATCACAGAAGGTCTAACTCCAAGTGATAAATGTTTTTGGCCATAGCAATTAGCAAAACTAAAGCATGAAAAGATTGTAATCTGCACCAGTGGAGGTAGTATGTATATTGATAAAAATACAAATGTTTTCAAGTACTAAAATATACTGTCTTTAATAGTTCACTAATTATCTCGTGTGCCTGCTTAGTCTTCTTCCTAAGTAGATGAGTACCTCCCTGATATAAAGGAAAAATGTCTAATACTCCTTTCACATCCCCACCACAACATCTCACTTGTCAAATTACTTGAACCAAAGCAAATGTTGACATCGATCATTTCACAAGCCTGTATTGCAATGAGGTAGCTCTGAAATTAAAGGCAGTTTAGATAGCTCTTGATCTACAACAAAAATGTTATTACACTCCTGTGTTTCTGAAAATATCTGAGCTCTTCCTTCAGTGAAGCAGTAATGAAGTTTGTTAAAGCCAACTGAAATCTACAAATAACTATTTCTATCACTGAAGCAGACCCATACCAGTGAAATGGAGGGGTCCAGTAAAATACAGGCTCCTTAAAGAGGAGAAACTATTTAATTTTTGTATCCCTAACTTCTAGCATAGTATCTTGCACATAGTAGATGCTTAATAAATGTTTGCTGAATTATTAACTGGAATGCTGCTACCTGAAGAAGGCTAAGTTGACAGTGAATGGGAAGAAAAGTAGAGCTTCTACAACCAATATTAATGGGGAAATTCTACAACTCTAGTGAAAACCTCCATCTTATATGCTGAAACATACATAAATTGTCTAAAATGATTCAGCTGAAAGCAAGAGAAAATTAAATCAATCAACTCTCTATTATGCAGTGGGGCAGATAACATGAACACCCAAAACCGGTCCAATGTCTTCAACTGGTCCCTCAGTATTCAATTTCTTCCTACTTTCTATTTAGATTTCTATTGTCTTTTCCAATTCTAAATCTATGAGTCTAAGCTCCCATAATATATGTTGAGGACAGACAGCATCACTTGATGCCCACCCTCTGTCTAAAATTACTATTTTTTTAGAGGCAGCTAGGTGGCGCAGTGGATAGAGCACTGGCCCTTAAGTCAGGAGGCCCTGAGTTCAAATGTGGCCTCACACCAAACATTTGACACATACTAGCTGTGTGACCTTGGGCAAGTCACTTAGCCCTGATTGCCCCACTAAAAATAAATAAATAAATAAATAAAATTACTAGTTTTTTTTAGTTCACCTGTCCCAAAAGAAGATTTAATAATATCATACCTCATATTTACAAAGTGCTTTGCTATTTTCAAAGAACTTTCACATATATCACCACATCTGAACACCACAATCACTTTGTGAGGTTGGAAGTAGGACAGGTATTATTATCCCTATTTTACAAAAGAAAAAAGGCTCAAAAGGGAGGTGACTTGCCCAAGGTCACACAGCTTGAAAGTGACAGAGCCAGAATTTAATCCCAGGTCTTCAGACTCAAAGGCTAATGCTTGGAAGGGAAGCAAGGTCTTAGCCCATTTCAAGTTTCCTCTGGGCAGGAATAAATTAAGATACTCTTAACCAAACAAAAGATTTTTTAAAAAACTTAAGTACTGTAGGTAATTATGTTATTATGTTCTTGAATGCAAAATTGGGGAAGAAGGGAGAGAAAAGGGGCTGTGTTAATTTTGATATATGTGTATAAATAAACCCCCATGAAAATAACTTGCAATACACTCTATTCATTTCTTTTTAACCCCCTTAAACTATTATCTACTAGTGCCATCATTAAAGTTTTCTTTTCCTCTGGAATCAGTCTAAAATCCCAAAGGAATTCATTTTGCCCCACCCTACTCTTAATAAAGAAACTAAAAAGTAGTTAACTTACATATAGAGAACACTTTATTTAAAAAAAGAAAAAAGGTAGATGACCCAGATAATCACCCTCCTAACACTGTCCTGGAAGATGGCACAGAATGAACTTCCTAATTAGTTCAAAGTTGTGAAATGCCATTTCTTAGGCAAATCACTAAAACATTTGGGAAATATAGTGGTGACAGTACAAAATCACTGTATAAGGAGAAAAAGTCTCAGAGAAATAATCATTTGCTTTAAGATGGCACACTGGAATACCCTTTCACTACTGCTAAAAGTTTTATCGGTCCTGCAACTTTAGGGAAAATATGCAGAGGTAGCCACCTTACAAGTTTCTTCTGTTGGAGTCAGAGCTTTCTCTGCCCAGGAACCAGTCGTAGCCCTGGTTGAATGAGGCCAGATTCTCTGAGGTGGATTAGTCCCTGTAGTCGAATATGACTCAGATGTAACCTCTAATCCAGCATGAGACTGTAGACTTGGAAGGCTTCTGTCCTTTGTATAAAGGATGAAATGGCATAAATAATAGTAGTTTTTATTAAAAAAAAAAAAAAAAAGCATCCTCCCCCCTCCCCACAGCTCCTGATGCCTTCCATCTGGCTTAGGCTTATGATAGAAAGGCACTGGCCAATGCAAAGTCCAATTATCAAATCAAAATGTTACCCCTTAGTCTTAGTGGCTCATAATATCTAGGGCTGAAGAAGGACTAGGAGGAGAACTGGGCCAGCCCTCTATTCCTCAATCTCTCTCTAGGTTTCAAGCAAAATAGAAGTACAGTACCCAGTAGTTAAATGCTATGGAAATAAAGATGGAGTAAAAGCAAGAAAAATCTCACTTTCCACCCAAGGGAAGAAAGAAAAGGGCAACTACTTCAAATCAAATCCTTACAGAAGATCCTGGAAAAGAAGTAGATAGCTTGTTTATAAATATACCATCACTGCCACCCCACCTCCTAATGCTCAAAGAATTCTAGGTTTGGACTCAAAAGACCTCAGCTCACATTCTGGTTCTGTCACTTACTAGCTGTATGACCTTGGACAAGTCACCTGTCCTCTCTGGGCCTCGGTTTCCTCCTTGTAAAATGAAGGGATTAGTTAGGATCAGGTTTTCTTAACCTGAGAGAGATTTCAGCAGATCCATGAACTTGGATAGGAAAAAAAAGGTACATCCTTATTTTCACTAGCCTATAACTGAAAGTGAACATTTCCTTCAATTACTTAAAAACATTATTCTATGAAAGTGTTCACTGGCCTCAATGGATTGCTGGAGGGATCCAGGACACACACACACAAAACTTAAAACTCTTTGGTATGGGTGATCTCTAAGATCTCTTTTAGATTTAATATTCAGTGACTTTGTGATCACAGTTAGAAGATCTATTTGGTTATCTAAAATGAGTTACAAGTATTTTCTGTTTTTATTCTGCCCACACATTATTTATTTTGACAATCATTTTTCTATTGACTGACTAGCCAGTCTTCTTTTATAAAATAGCAGATAAACAGACATTTCTGTTTCTTGGAATGAGGGATCTAGTTCAGAAATTCTTACCAAGACAAAAGCACATAATTGCTAAGCTAAAAGGTAAAGGTCTGAATTAGAATCATTTAATAAGGCAAAATCCCATAAAAGACATTGTTTGAGAGTAAAGGAGGTACTTGCTTTTCAACTTCTGTTACAGGAATCAGAAAGTAAAAGGTGGTTTTCCACCAAGAGTGTCAATCTAAAATGTTTCAAGAAGGCTTATACAGCTCCCTAGATTTGGTTCTGATGGACTGCCTCAACCTAGTAATATGATGAATTTTAGAAAATGTCTTGTTTCTTATGACTAATACAACAACCAATACAACAAGTCTTCTATCTTTTGACCACAAGGGAGCTGGAAGGAACTTTTCTTAGTATTAGATCCTCATTGGCTAATGTTCTGATTCATATAAATAACAATAATCTTTTATATCTAGCAATATATGATAAAAATTCTAGTTTTCTCTGGTTTTTAAGTATTCCCAGTATCAGGAAATAAAGGAGGGCAGAATAAAGCATGATGGATGATGTCAGGATAAGTAGGTTATTTTTTGAAGTCTATTTCACTAAAGAACTGGTTAGTACTTAATCTTTGGATACTTTAAAGTCTCTGTAATGCCAACAACATGATTCAAGTGTAGAGAGGTTGTGATCTGGATCTATGTAGGTAGTGGCCATAAGATCATGGGGGTATCCTTAGTAGATGGTCTTTACAAGTTGCAGCACCTTGGAATTCAAGTCCATGTAAAATCATCTTCTACCTCATCTGGAATTTAAAAATTTAGGTTTTTTTTTCGTGTGCAGTGAGGGGAATTATCTAGCCTGAATCTGTGGCCCAAGTAACTGCTGACTCCATGTAGGTACTATGAAAATACCATTACAGGGGAAAAAGGACCATTTTTTTTTCTGACTAAGAGAGTAACTCAGAAATGACCTTCAATAAACAGCTTCCCATAAATTGGTTTCTTCACATGTTGATGCTTCTTAGGATTCTGTTTCAGAATGCCTTGAAATGAAGTCTGACCCTTTGCTTGTCAATATAATAGCTGACTGAATTTCTAAGAATTAGAATCTTTAATCACAGGTTCATGAGTTTCAGGTTTAATCTGTTTTGCATAATGATTACAGATATTTTCACATATAAGATTTTGAGGAAAGTGCCAAATGCTTCATATAAAGTATAACACTCTTTGGTGGGAGTGTCCAACTGGAAGAAAAAAAGCATCGAAATATAAAAACCATACAAAACACTTTGAAGATTAGCTAAAGTAGCAAAATTTCCAAAAATTAAACTTTTTTTAACTTTAATTTCAAAATTCTGACTTCAAATTATTTAGATATTGAGTCTTACCTATCCTATTCTTCTTGAGAACCAGGATGCTAGTGAAGTATATCAAAATCCTGCTGGATGGATGCATCTGTTGGATAAATATTATCTGTTCTTGGGAGAACAAGAAGATGCTAGAAAACTTGTAATTTATCTTTCGGTATACACTAAAGTCAAAGTTGGAATAATGAACAATATGAAACCTAGGATAACTGTTTGGGAGTTCCTTGGCAAGAAACTATCTTCTGTTTATTCCCTTCTGTTCATGTTGGTTCTCATATACCGTGTACTAGCACACCAGTCCTATGAGAAGGCTTGCTGTCCAATGATACTTGGATGAAGCTAGCTGTTCAGGCGAGCATAAATTCACTTCACTGAGCAAAACCTCATATTCCTAAAAAACTAGTTTTTGTTATAGGCCTTGGCACATGACGATGATGATGATGATTTCTTCAGCACTTAACTGCTTCTTTCAAAATGCTGCTCCTATGTAAACACGACCATCTCCTCTACCTGAAAGTCCAAGTATTTGACAATTACAGTTGATTTAACAATCTTCTTAGAAACCTGAGTCTTTCGCATTGAATAAAATACATAAGAGATAGCTTAAGGCAAGAAAGATATGGAATAAGAATTCATATTTTGTACTTCTGAGGTTCCTTTCACTTCCAAATGTATGATCCTTTCAGGAATGCTGGTTTTTTTAGTTCAGTACTTCATTGAAATTTGAGGTCCTCTAAAGTCTCTTAAAAACAAAACAAAACAAAACAACTTTCTCCCTTGATTCACAGGAACTAGAAGATGAAAGTATAGTTTTTTTCTGTAGAAACTTGTTCTTTGATAATGAAACAATTTGGTTTTCCCCAAGTAGAACTGTACCCACCAAACTTTACAAACTTAAAATGTTTTGTGTTTTGAACTGGCTCTCTTAAGCCTAAAAAGTCTTAATACAAAGGATAAATTCATCTATATTCAGAGGACTCTTTTCCTCTTCTTGATGTGACTGAAAGACAGCAGTCTACTTAAGTTCTATTCTGAAAACAATCTATCTTGCAATCAATCCTACTCAAACTGAGTTAGAAAATTCCCCTTCTAGCTCAAAGGAACACCTGCTTTTTGGATTTATGAGGCATTCAAGAATAATGTCCAAGTTCAGAAACAAAAGAGACAAATGGTAAAGAAGAGTGTCTTGGCTTGAGAAGATTCGATTTTGCTACCTACTTCTTTTATCATTCTTTTTTTTCTGTTTGTTTTTCCAGGGGAAAAACAAGTTTCTATGGGCATACTCCATTAGAAAAGGAAAATAATCTCTGCTGACTTTTTTTATTTAAATAAAGTAAACTAGAAGGGGCTGAATAACCTTCTGCTACTTTCCTCTAAGTTAGCATCAACTGTGAGTTATTCTAGGGCTTGGATCCAGGAGAACAAAGGAAAGGGGCCAGGGATATTCTTGTTTGGGATACCCTGAGCAGTAGTAGTACTGGGTAGATTTGAACTTACCCCTGCCAGTTCTTGTTGAATAGAAGTAGGCCGGGCTTCAGAAGCGGGAGGCGGAGAAGTGCTGGCTGAGGCACTAGCGAGAATGGGAAGCTCTAAGGCATGCTCACCAGCTGACTCTGTGTGACCCATACCATGGTGGGGGGACTCAGCCTCCCCCTGAGGCTCCTCTCCCGAATCCGACAAGCCTTTTTGCTCTGCAGAGGACTGGGAGCAAAAAAGACAATTTTCCTTCAATGCAAAAGCTGCAAAATGGGGAGCGGTTGTCACAGTGCCAGGACGTCTAAACCTTTAGTTAACTTTTGCCAATTACTGGGAGGAGCTGCTCCAGGAGGAAGTGCCAACAAGCACACACTGAACAGGTCTGAGAACCTGTTTAACAAATAAGGCCTTCTAAATCAATAGCAGAGAAAATAAACCAGCTTGGATCTGCTGCCAATTTGACTCTGCTAGAAGCTGTCGCGTAGGATCCAGGAAGTCTGGGGCTTGGTTTTCAAAATTTCCAATGAAATCCCCATACCTGACAGTTATTTGACAGCTTCCTCTAACTAAGGTAGCTGTGGCATGGTGGATAAAGCACTGGATTTGGAGTCAGAGAACCTGGTTTCAATTCTCAACTCTGCTACTACCTACGTGGATCCTTGAACAAGGTACTTCCCCTTTCTAGGACAAAATAATATCTAAAGTCTTTTCCAGTTCTAAATTCCATGATCCTATTTTTTCAGTCTGTGGTACTCAAAAACAAGAATACAGGTGTTCCCTCCTCTCATTCCTGGTTTAGAGTGACTGTGGATAGAATCTAACTGAAATGAAAATGCGTATGTATTGAGGGTATGGAGAGGGTTGTTGAGTTTAGGAAAATGGACTAAGCTCAGCAAACCAACACAACCAAAGCATCTTGGGAAAAGGGTTTAAGTCTGATAACCTACAAGCCCTCTTCCTATCCCTTTACCATTCTTTGAAGTGGGGAATCTGGATTCTAAAAGAATAGCTTTAAACTGACACTACCAGTAGGGGATAACAATTTCATGGGATTTCTCCCCAGACTCATTTTACAGGGATTTAGGCATAATTTACTGACTGAACTTAGATTTGTTTTCAAATACCATTAAATCTGAGAATCTCAAAATTTGGAAAGGTAGCCCAAGGTACACAGAAATCTGGTCACCAACATTCCTAATAAGTGGTCTCTTGGCATACCTCTAGTGAGAGTACAGATGAATGACTAGCACTCGTTTTATCTCTTCCTTCATTCTGAATTGTAATTCTTAGGAAGTTCTTCCTTACATTTATTTGAAATATACCTTCTACCCACTGCTTCTAGTTCTGCCCTCTGAGGCCAAGAAGAACAAGTCATATCCTTCTACTCCATGACAGCCCTTCAACACTGGAAGAGGGCTCTCAAGCATTCCTAGTTCCTTTAACAGATTCTTGCATTACATGGTTTTGAGATTTCACAAGGGGGTATAATTGCCAAACGAGTGGTACAGACACTAAGTCCTGCTTAGAGTGGTGCTCTTCAAAGACTTCCTAAATGTATTGGATACACAGGACTGACTGCACAGAACTCGCTACCATGAAAAGCCCCATCTGATCCTGTGGGACTAAATTAGCAACATAAAATTTTTATATGAAGGGGACTTAAAAATAACTATCAAGTGATCCACATCACTAATTATGGAACATTTCAATAGTAATATAAATAGGTAATCTAATGGAAATAACCTAAGGAGGAAATATAAACAACTAGATTTATCTATGTGTGAAATCACCCTTTTTTTCCAATCACTTGAACTAAACAAAAAAGGGAACTAGGTTAATAAATATATCCAACTTCCCCCACTCTGCTTCCAGAATAAAATCCCATCACAGCAGGTAAATGCTCAAAATCTAGGCCAAGAAATTAATAAGGACAAAAATCAGAGATCTAATAAAATTCATCATCACCTTTGGTTAAAAAGTTTCACTACAGGTCACTAATATTAAAAAAAAAACTTCACAGAGCTAACTACTTCACTCTTAGCAACAATTTCAAGGTTTTTACAACTAATTAATCAAATGATTAACATGCAAAGTGCTGTGAAAACATTAATGCACAACATAATTATGATGGAATCTAATGCATGAAAGTGACACTAAATCTTGAAAGGGTGAGCCAATGAAGTATAACGCCCAGCAACCTTCACTAGTCTGCAAAGGCTTCCCATAAAGGCTCATGAACAGATCCTAAATCTATTTCCTGAAGAAAGGCTCATGCCCCAAAAGAAAGACAGACTACCAGATAGTGGGGGGGTATGTTTGTTTTGTTTTGTTTTGTTTTTGCCCAGAGAACTCATGAATCCAGCTTGTTAAGACATGAAAGTGTGATCAAATCAATGGAAATAATCAACACTAATGACATCATTGCACTGCATTATCTTTTAAGTTATTTTGAAGTAGTTTTTTTTAACCAGATGGCCAGTATCTTGCTTATGTAAGCCTCAAAGTATCTTGCTTATATAAGCTTCAAAATTACCCCTCATTTTAGAAATGCTCATTATAATACAAAAAAAAGGTGAATTTAAATAAAATAACTAAGCGCTACATCTCTCAACTTTCTATTCTTGAAGCTCTCTGCCTCCTTTTATCTTCACCTCTGGCCTCTGCTGGTTATCTTCAAGTCTCAGCTCAAGTCCTACCATCTCTAAGAAGTCTTTCCAAGTCTTCCCTAACGTTCTAAGACTACCTCCAATGTGTCCTGTACAGATCTTGTTTGTACAAAATTTTATCTTCATAACATCTGTTACATGTGCCTCCTCTCCTCTTCCATGCCCACCACCAAGGTACAGGTAAGACCCTCATAATCTCATGCCTAGACTACTAAAATAGCCTGCTGGTTGGTCTCAAATCCCCTTTCAGTTCAGCCCATTCTCCACCTTGGCTGTTAAATTAATCTTTCTAAAGTGCGGATCTATCTGACTATGTTACCAGGTAGGAGGGGGAAAGAGGGATGTTTTCAGTAAACTCCAGAGGCTCCTGATAAATATAAAATACTCTGGCATTCAAAGCTTTTTACAACTTACCCCTCTCCTATCTTTCCAGGCTTCTTATACCACAACACCTCACTCCACCCCTCCTCACGTACTCTGCATTCCAGCCACACTGGCCTCTTCCTATTAGCCTCCCCCAATTCCCTCCCAGCATTTTCGATGGCTGTCCTTATCTTTATCTTCTGGCTTCCTTCAAGTTCTAGCTAAAATCCAACTTTCTACAAGAAGCTTTTCCTTAATGCTAGTACCTTCCTTCTGTGATTATCTCATACACACACACACACACACACACACACACACAAAATCTTTTTTTTATATAATTGTTTCCATGTTGTCTCTTCCATTAGACTGTGACCTTCCTGACAGCAGAGACCGTCACTTGCTTTTCTTTGTATTCTCAGTGCCTAGCACAGTTCCTGAGCACGAAGTAGGTACTTAATATGCTTACTGAGCACATATAAGTTGTTTGCGTGTTGTCTCCTCCATTGGACTGAGTGTAAGCTCCTAAGGAGCCTTTCTTTGTATTCTCTACACTTAACATAGTACCTAGCACGTAGAAAGGACTTAATAAATGCTGAACAAAATATTTAGCTAACACAAGCAAGTGGGAGCATTGGTTTCTTTTACTCACATGGATAAAATGATGGTTCCATATAAGAACCTGCAGCAATTGGCATTTATTTCAATACCTGATCCAACACTGCTCCCCACTGTCTATCTCAGCTCTCCCGAAAGTACTAGGGGGAAAAGGATTTTGCAGCAAATGTGTCACTTAACAAATAAACCAATCTTAGGAGTTTGTGCTGAACATGCAAAAGAACTGGAATTAGCCAGCAGCTAAATTTAAGACTTCATTTTCCATGTCTGTCAATATAACAGGGCAGCAATTGCAAAAGCTTTGTGGACTGCTTTGCTAAACACTAAATAAAATGTGTATTTAACAGTTTTCTATGGAAGTTAAAACATTAAAAAGATGTCCTAGCATTCTATATGCAATCTTATTGCAACTCACATATTTGCTGGGAATATAACAGAAGATAGATCAATTCCCTCCCTACAGAAGAGAAATCAGCTGATCTCATTAAACATATATATATATATAATATATACACACATATATATAAACAAATATATATATACACACATATATATGAAACTAATGTTCTGACAACTTCAGTTTTTCAACCTCAACTTTTATTTAAATCAAGATTCAGTAATAAAACATAACTTGAATAGTGAAGCTATTTTCCTAAAACATACATGTTTACAGTCATCTTATTTGAAATGGGGGGGGGGAGATAGTGAGGGGGAACGAACAGACAGATCTTTCCAGTCCTAATCATGTGCTATGTTTGATAGGTAATTTAGCTAGAGAGAAGTCTTTTCTCAGGATGAGAATTACTCAGGAAAAAAAAAAAAAAGTAGAAGAGACCCTTACACATGACTAATTGCTGCAATAAAGGAGCCTGGGTAATACTTCAAGTAATAATAAAAAAAAAAACAACAAAAAAAACTAAACACTTTATCTTGGGAAGGTATGTTACAGCTGGTTTTTGCAAGCTTGCCTTCACTTCTAATCTTGCTTGTAAGGTCAAATAAAGGAAACAAAAAGCAAACATTTGACAGACACCCTGATACATTGTATTATTTTTTTCTCCTTATGTGTAAGAAACAATGAAGGAATAAAAGTATTATATTTATTTTGATACTCAGTGGCATCATAAACATACAATCTCAAAACAAGGAAATATCTGGAATTACTGAAGTTGTAAATGACTATATATTTAGTGCTATATGAAGAACCGTAATGATCTTATGACAAAAGTGTTGCTCAGTTAGCTCAGTACTAGAAACCTAGAAACCAAGATGCTCTACCATGAGCACCTAGCACTTCCAGTACAATCTTACACTATAGAAAACTACCAGGGTATTTCCTTCTAGCCATTCACACATGTTTACATTTAACTACTGTATTTATTTAATATTCCATGGTGATCTTCATCCAATTCCTTCATTAGCTTCCCAAAGGAAAACATTTTTCATGTTAGCTGTAATTTCTTGATGCCTTCTATGTTTGTTGATAAAGAGAATGTCAATATGGATGTGGCTCGCAATTTCTTTTAGTACTGAAGTACTCACAATCTCTGAACAAGAATCTCATATTGAGGTTAACAATAATTAAATTCATGTTTTAAGCTGGTCCTCAGACAAGAGGCAGTTTGTTTGCCAAGTATTCCTGAGTTTGTGCTCCATTTTTAAAAACTTTGAGAACCCAGAATTACCTTCTATGACATGATGAGGCACTTAGGTTGGACTTTTGCTGAACCATTACTCATTATTCTGATTTTAAAAAAAAGATGCTCACATTAAAAAAAAAAAAAGTAAAAGCCTTTCCTGCACATTTTCCATGCAACTTCAACACAAATTATGTGATTTACGAGTGCCTGCTCTAGGTCACAGCAATGGAACCGCATCTCTTATCTCAAAGAACCAGAATCACTGGCAACTGTAAAAGGGATGTTATATCAACAAGCAACAAATAGTTCTAAAAAAACAAACAGAAAACTTCTGATTTTCTTAATATAACTTCTAGCTTAAGGAACTGTCAATTTCTATTATGAATGTTAAACTGAAAAATAGATGGTTCAAAAGATGAATTAAGAAAACTCCCAAATTTTGCAATTTATTGAACATCTAGGGGAACTAACTCTACTAAGACCAGAAAAGACACTCTCATAAGTTCATCTCTCAATATCTCCATACTCATTTTCTAACAACTTATGAGCTCATATAGAAACTCTTTACATAGTCAGAATATTTAAAGCACACAAAGAACAAGACCCATAAATAGACAAATCAGTCTACAAAAGAAGGCATCTTTATTCAGAATGGGATGGAACATGAAAATCACTTGGATTATCAAACTGGAGATTTTTCATGTCTTTCATGATTGAAAGAGTTTAAATTAGTACTTGATTAAAAATACAAATTGTTAAGAGAGTTACAAACCAGGTAAAGGCTCAAATACAAATCCCTTTAAATTTCATGTTAATATGGAAGGTACTATGTGCGCAGCAAAAGGGAAGACTGTTTCTTTACCTTGTTTCACCACCTAGTCCTCCCTATGATATAATCTTCCTGTAAAAAATGATCCAGGAAAAACTAATCTATACAATCCCTGGGTCATTTCTGATAAGACAAAAATACTACATGATGTGCTGTGGAAACCAGGTCCCTGATCATCAACTATTTTAACCCACACAACTGATTTGAGCCTAACTCAGATAAATTTAAAACCAAGACATATGATATTATAAGATCTTCATGGTACTTCCCATCCCCTGAAGTCATCACCTTGATTCTAGTTATGTTTTCTGCAACCTGAACAATGCATTCCACTAACACAGTATGCAGACAACCCTTAAACTCACTTTGAATAAAATACCTTCATGGGTAAAGGTGGCCATTAATTATAAAGCAAATGAACTTGTAATTATTCTAAGTTATATTATCAACAGTAATGACTCAAAACAGGCATATTCCAAAGAGACAAAGGGCTGAGAAGGATGTGACAGAAAACTCTCCTAAAAGCATGAACAGTACTAATTTTTTTCCCCTTAATAACCACTTCTATCTCACCTCACTTTCTGAAAACAGAATTCTCTTTCTTTCCACAATGAAACAATCTAATCATCAATCCCAGAGTAACCTTATGGCCTCCCTCACCCTTTACTTCTAAGATTCCAGCCTTGACACTCACTCTTCCTAGGTTTCCACAACTCTACAACAGTTTTCTGCTATCTTATACCCTACAGGTTGAAAGCAGGTTAAAGAAACCAACGCATAGAAGATATAACTTACTGGCCCCTTACCTTTTGTCCTTTATCCTTCTGAAACACAAAGACGGGTGGTGCAATGGCAGGCTTTTCTGCAAAAAGAAAAATTGGTTTTTTTCCCCCCAACACTTAAAAACAGAACAAAAAAATACCATCATCTCCAAAGAACATCACATTAGGAAGAACAAAATAGCAGTGAAAAAGTCAAATCACATTGCATACACCCTCTGGGAGTTTGCCCCACTAGATCACTCCTCCAATACAACTTGTATTCTAAGTTGACATACTTATTTGGAAACTCAAAACAGGATTTGTCAAAGTTTTGGAGTCTAACTTTAAGAAATGTTGCCAAAGGAATGAAATGGTAACACAGGATAATGGGCACAATGAAGGAATAGTACCAGTGTGGAACAAACACATGTGACAAACTGGATGGTATTTATTTTTCTTATTCCCTGTTTTGGTGCACATTTGTCCCGGGGCCTGGAAATGAATGATGACAGAGCCCCCTCCCTGCCCCACAACAGGCCAGAACTGCAGTGCACCCTCCCTTTCCCTTTTCTGCCAGGAGCTATGGTTAGGTCAAAGTAGGCTCAAGAAACCCTAAAGTGTCCCTTGATCCAGCAGGTTCCTAGTAACTGCAGGGAAAATGTAAGTTGGGGGTCTCTTGGGAATGTCCCCTGCCCCCAATCCCACAGCTGAGTTACGGAGTAGTTCACAGTCAACCCACTCTGTTTCCTTAGTCCCTTTAGCCACCTTGGTTCCAAATCAGCCTCTGGGGTACTCTCTGGGGTGCTCCTCTCCAAAGTTTAGGGTTCAAGTACATGCCCCAAAGCAACCCAAAGGCAGGCAAGCAATAAGAGCTAGTGACAACTGTTTGTGACAAGCTGGCAACCTCCCATAATGTTGCTATTCCAAGTATTTTGGGGTATATCTGTGCGAAGGAAAAGCAGAACACAATTCTTATGATAAAATTGTATATGGCAGAAACCTTTGACTTAGAATACAGCTCAGTAAAATCACAACCTCTCTACTATATTCTATTGATGTTAGTAAAATTCAGTTAATATATGCCAAGAAGCCCTTTTCACATCCCATGTGCCATACATATGGTCTTCACATGATCTTGGCTTTGAGTCTCACTCACGTACCTTGCACAGTACAAATTCTAGTTACCTTTCTGACACCACACAACACATTTTAGGAATTGATGTTGCTAATATTCAGCTGCAGAGAGGCCAAACTAGGCAGCCCTTTACAGAAGTTCTCTCCCATGCTGACATGTTTCAAGAGCTGGATATGGCTCCCCAGCACTGGAGATGCCACTACTCCATCTACCCCACTTGCTTTCCTCAGGGCAGGAGACTGAAAATAAACTTCCCTGAAGGAACCCCTTTCATTAAGAGAGCACAGGATCAATTCATGCCTAATGCTAAGTTAGACAGAGAGCTCTAATCAGGTCTGTTGCTACTTGAAGACACAATTTAATGGAAAAGAGTGGTCCCAGGAAGGGAATAGGGTAAGAGGCAGTGAAGTGAGCATGGTCGGTGGACAGAAATGAGGTGTCAGGTTTTAGAAAGTGTGACATGAGAGATGGTATGAAAGAAGAATTTGGATGACAGCAGGGAGGTCTTCCTGGTGGTGAAATAAGTTGAGTTGTATCTGGAGGAACACAGGCATTCCTAAGAACAATGATGCAGACAACTGTAGAGGAAGTTGAGTCTCTCTCTGGGGGGTCCAAGAGCAAAAAATATTAATGAGCAAAGTGGACACACCAGATGGAACACACAATTCTGCTTGCCTTGCCACGTTTCAAAAATTCTGCAGAGCTGTCAGAACAAATTGTGGAGTAAAAGGATGGTAGCAAGACTATACCTTTTAAGAGTCTTCTTCTGTATTGCTGCCCAGACTTTAAAACTAGTTGTTATACAATTTATCAACCAACAAATATTTAGAAGATTTACTATGTAAATGGTACTATGGACAATATACAGGGAATGAGACTGTGGAACCCATTACACTGATAGATCCTAGGAACTCTTGGGGATTTTGTAGGGTGGCTAATTTTAAAACAACACAAAACATCCTAGTTGGAACAGAAAAGGAAATACAGGTCAAGACACTGGAAGAGAGAAGAGTGGTAGAATCACAAAGATGGACAATGAACAGCATTAGCAATATATTCAAGCTTACCACAGACTTAGCTTCTTGCTGTCAATGCCTGGAAGCAATACTCCACCTTCCAATACCCAACTAATAGTAACTTCTAAACACTACCAAAGACAGAAACAAACCAATGTATAGAAATCAACTATAGTTACACTATCACTAACCATCTTCAGGGTCAGAGTCAATTCCATTCTGCTAAGGCCAGGAAGTCTGTGAGTAGCAAATGACACTGGCAACACACTACTGTGCACCCATATACATAACCTAAATAAAATATTCCAGCAGCTAAAATATTTTTTAAAAACAAACCAAAAAAACCCCACAGCTCAAAATTGCCTGCAATCAGGCAACTAGATAAGCATTGCCTGCAACAATCACTTAGTTACTATAAGGCTAAAGCAAATAATTTAATTGACAACCAAAATGTATTAAAATCCTGTATGTATAAGTCCTTGTACTAAACACTGAGAAAATAAGGATGAAAAGAAGGTATTATCTCTGCCCTAAAGGAGCTCTGATAAGGTATCCAATGGATATAAATAAATATGATTCAAGATAAAATGTGGCAAAGGAGAGGCTCTAGAAAAGTGCTCTAGGAAAACATAGGAAAAGATGAAGAGGGAGAAAAACATCCAGGTAGGGGTATGGGGAGAGCAAAGTTGAAGAAAAGTTTCATAGATGAAGTGGGACCAAAGCTAGGCCTTGAAGGAATGAAAGGCTTTCAACAGGTGGAGATGAAGAAGTATGTTCCAAAAATGGGAGGCTACCAAACATGCAAAGGCAGGACAGGACAGAATAAGATAAAGGGACAGGTATTAGTGCAGTGTGGCTAGAATACCGGGTATGTGAAAGGAAGCAGAGTGAAATAAGGCTGCCATCAGGTTGTGCAGGTCCTTAAATGACAGGTTGAAGAATTTATGTGTTTTAAAGGGGACAAAGATCACAGGAGATAAAATGTGTCATTCTGATCATATAAAATTAAAAATTTCTTGCACAAACAAAACAATACACCTAAAATTAGATGGGAAACAAATAATTGAGGAAAAATCTTTCACCCAATTTTGCTGATAGTCTCATTTCCAAGATATATAATGAAATGATTCAAATCCATAAGAAGAGTCATTTCCCAAGTGTTTAGGTGGTCAAAGGTTTTGAATAGGTTGCTTTCTGAGGAAGAAATCCAAACTATCAATAGCCATATGAAAAAAAGGCTCCAAATCACTAGTAATTAGAAAAATGCAAATTAAAATAACTTTGGTTCTCCCTCACAGCTGAAAGATTGGCAAAGATGATTAAAAGGGAAAATAACAATTGCTGCAGGAGATATGAGAAGACAGTTACATTCATGTACTCCTGTGGAACTGTAAATTGGCACAGTCATTCTGGAAAACAATTTGGAACTCTGCCCCCCAAAATGCATAAACTGGGCATAGTCCTTTGACCTACTGATATCACTACTAGGTATATAGCCCAAAAAAAGAGGAAAAGCATCCATACTGACAAAAATATTTATACCAACTCTTTGTAGTATCAAAGAACCGGAAAACTAAGGGGGGTGTCCAACAATTGGGGAATAACAACCAAACAGTAATATATATCTAATGGAATGCTATTGTGCTATAAGAAATAATGACGGGGACAGTTTCAGTGGAAAGACTTTAACTGATGCGGAATGAAGTGAGCAGAACAAGAACAACAATTTATACAATAACAATACTGTAAAAACAAGTTTGAAAGACATAAGAATTTAGTCAATGCAATGATCACCCGGGATTCTAGAGCACCAATGATGAAGCATGTTGCCCACTTCCTAGCAGAGAGGTGATGGATGCAGAATGAGACATTTTTGTTTCATTCAAATGTATGAGCAACGTAAGAAGTTGTTTTGCTTGATTATATATATTTGTCCCAAGGATTTTGTTTTTCTTCTTTTTTCCAGTGGAGTGGGAAAGAGAGATAATTTATTTTTGTTTTTCAAAAAAAATTAATTAAAAAAAAGTTTATATATTTTATACTATAGGCAACAGGGAGCCACTAAAGGGTTTTTTTTTTGTTTTGTTTTGTAGCACAGAAGTAACCAAGAAGTAGATGCCACACAAACACTAAAGTATAGACCCTCTGTATAGACCTTCTTCAACAGCAAACCAGGTATTTATTAAAACACACACACACACCCCAATTCTGAAAGGTACACTCAGTCATTGTAGAACTAAAAAAAAATTCACCTGTATTATAGAGACAAATTTAGATTTTACAGTTTTGTGTAAGTCAACACAGTCCCATCCCCCTCCCCAAAACTTCCAAACACACCTCATAAAATTCATTGGTGAACTGAATAAATGCTATTTTCTAGTTCTACTGAAGTTACTGAACATACTGTGGATCAAGTCCAGAATTGAGTCTCTCATTCAAGATCCTTCATCACAGTGCTGTGAACTTCATTCTTGTCATTATGCCATCGTGAAGCCTCTAATCCAAAGGCCTCCAGCCAGCCCCTCATTCTCAAAGCCTTTAAAGAGCTCTGGAAATAACACCTCTTCTGTGAGGCACTCCTGGATCAACCGAGGGATTATCAACTTCCCTGACACCCAATCAGGACCTCAGAGCCACATCTCCCTTGTCCCCATATGCACTCCTCTTTGACTCAAGACAAACACTATTAATAGCTGGTTTTAAATTGTGTCCTCTGCCTATAGGTAATAAGTCCTGGATGTGTTTGTTTACACTAATGATGTGTGATTTATGAACTCCTGTTACAGCACTTGCTTGCCCCCCCCCCCAAAATACGTAGGTACTTAAATGCCTGTTGAGTGACTGAATTAATGCTCTCTAATAATAATGAATAGTTAAAGAATACATAGAAAGCTAGAAAGGATCTTAAAATTGCCTAGTCCCACTCTTTGGTTTTACAAAAGAGTATCTATTAAATTAAGATTATTTTCATTACTAGCTTATTTCTAAGCCCTCTTCAATCTCACTAGTGCAAAGATTACCAGTATCTCAAGCTGTCTTCAAGTACCAAGAACTCCAAAAGGGAGTTTGTGTCAACACTCCGAATTTGTTCAGACTTTAGCTTCTATTTCATCTTATTTATTTATTTAGTCATTCATTGATTTATTTATTTTTGCTAAAGTACTCTTTAGTTATAAGGAAATGACACACATACTTTCAAAAGTACTCAGAATGGATCAATTCTATCTATCAACCCTTCAGATGAATATTTGTGGGAAAGTATGGTTTAGCAGTTAAGGACTAGTGATGAGTACGGCTAACATAAAACTTTAGGCAAGTAACCTGACCTCCTTCCACTCTGGTCAACCCTAGAAGAGGGTCATTGAGAATGAAATCATTTAGTTATCAGGCAAAGAACCAGACATATTCCAAGGTTAACACCTCAATATCGAAACAAATGTGCACTATGTCTTTGGTCAAATATTTAACCATGTAGCACTTTGCTCTACATATTCAGAATGTCAAAGTTTAAAAGGAATATAAAGTTTTTTTCCCATAAAAATGCCTTCCCAAAATGTTAAATGCAATTCAATAAACACTTATTAAGCACCTACTATAAGCAAAGCATAAACTTCAAACAGCTCCCTATTAGCTCTAGAATCAAATAAATTCCTGTTTAGTTTTTAAAGACTTTTACAACCTGGCCCCTACCTTTCCAGCTTCACTGAACAATGATATTCCCTTCTCTAACACTCTTGATCCAGTCAAACTGGCAGCATCTCCATTGCTTGCAGACAGCAGCATTTCCCCCATCTTCATGCTTTTGCACTAGCCATTCTCCATGCCTGGAATACACTCTTATAACCCCTTCTACATTACCCCTTTCAAGATCCCCTCAAATGCTAGTGTCCTCCCCTCTCAAACTACCTGGTATTTAACTACTGGGCATTTTATCACTTTGTATTTATTCTGAATACACTTTTACGTTAGAATAAGCACTCTGAATGTAGGGATTGTTTCTTTTTTTTTTTTTAATTGTATCTCCAGCACCTAACTCAGTGCCAGGCCCAGTCACAGGCATTTAATGCTGGTTTAATTTTGACTGATAATGCTAGGACCCTCTTGGGATACACAGAAGCATAATATGAGGCCCAATCAAAAGGGGAAAAGACAAAAAATTATACTTTTATCTCAGTAGGCCTTATAACAAAGGAGCGGTCCAGATGAAGAACAATGAGAAATTTCTATCCTAATTGATCAAATTGATCAGATAATATTTGTAAAAGTGCTTAGCACAGTGCCAGGCCCCAATTAAATGTTTATCCCCTCCTCCTCCCCCTCCCCCAAATAAGTGAGGGGTGGGGGAGAGGAGGCAGTGTCAAGGAAGGCTTCAATAAGGTGGTAGCACAGGAATCGGGCCTTAAAGGAAAAGAGAGCTCAAAAATGGAAATGGAAATGGAAATGGAAAATGGAAAATGGAAAATGGAAAATGGAAATGGAAATGGAAGGCAAAGAAATCCATTCCAGTTAGGAGAATGGCTTAAGCAAAGATGTAGAGAGGCAAAGGTAGGTCAATAGTCACAGTTTGGCTGAAATGTACAGAATACAAAGCTGAATAGTATAAGATCAAGCCAGGCAGGGAGACTAGAGACAAACTGTAGTGGGCCTTGAAATACTAGGATCTAGTATTAATTTAAATAGAGGTAAAGAATTGTACTGTGTGACCCTGGGCAAGTCTGTGTGACCTTGGGCAAGTCACTTAACCCCAACTGCCTCACAAAAAAAAAAAATTGTATAAAGCATCCAAAATCCCAAACTCCTTTCAATTTGATTACTTTCCTCCTATCATGATGCCCTTTTCCCTTCTCCCCAACAGAACACAAAAGGGGGAAAGAAAGGGGAAGCTGAGAACTATTTATACTACCCTGGTTTTACATGTCTTATTAATTGAAGGATCACAGTCACATCAGATAACAGCTCTCATATGGAATGCCACTTAAAGTGGACCCAAAAATGCCATCAAGATATCTGGGGAAATTGGGTTTAATCCTAGTTGATGTTTCTTAATTTTCTTATCTACTAAGACAACAGGGGAAGCATCTTCACACCAAAAATAACAGCATGTCAGTAACATAGTATCAGCCTTAATTCCTGCACCTGCTGGTCACTATAAACTGTACAAGTTATTAATTTTTGGAGAAATTACCAATAGCTCTGAAATGAAAATTAAAGAGAAAACAATTACTAGGTGAACTGAAAAAAACCATCAGTCATTATTTTAGGTTCAAAGTCAAGTTTTGTGTAAGCCAATGATGAATTCAGCTCTTTTCCCAAACATATCTCACAAAATTCATTTAAAGATACATGGTACATTATATGAAATGAAAACAACAATGGAAAGAACCACCACAAAACAATCAAAAGTGAATGATGCAAAATCACAAAGAACAAGGATGGTTCCAAAGAAGAGATATTAAAGGACACCTCTACTCCATTCCTTTGCAGAGGTGGGAGGACTACCGGCAGGACACACTGCACGTTTTTTTCTTTTTGATGAACTGATCGGTTTTTACTGATTTTTTCTCTTATTCCTCTAAAAATATTATTTGTTACATGGGCTGGCTCTTGGGGAAGTGGTAGGGATACTAAGAAAAATTTTGACAAGAAAAAAACCAAAAGGTTATCAATAAAAATTTATAAAAAGGAATGCATGACATACACATACACCCCAAAACTAATCTGTGGAGGCAATGGTACCAATATGCAAAGAGTTAAATCATTTATTAATTTATAAAAGATGGTGATCCACAGATAATCCAAAAGCAATTTCTGGTACTGAAGTGCATTTCTGTACAAAAAACTGGCTATTACTCTATAGTAGGTAGACTATAGAAGTTTTTAAAAATTAGGCTTATGGAGGCAGCTAGGAGGTGCAGTGGATAGAGCACGGGCCCAGGGATTCAGGAAGACCTGAGTTCAAATCCGGCCTCAGATACATAACACTTACGAGCTCCGTGACCTTGGGCAAGTCACTTAACCCCATTGCCTAGTCAAAAAAAAAAATAGGCTTATATTGGTTTCCTGTTTAGAACTCTTCCCTGATCCCTAACAAGCTGGAACAGTATCATTACTCCAAAAAGCAACAGATGTAAACTTTGTGCACTTAATTCAAAAAAGATACATCAATCATACATAGATAAGATTTATACACTCCTCCTTCCCCTCTCCAGAACTATACAACCCCATTACTAGTACTGGAAAAGAACTGCTAAGTTCACCCCCAAGTGGCAGCAACATTTTTATATGTTAAGAGCAACATAGTCCAAAATCTTTTCTATTGTTTTGGTTTTCCTATACCTTTCCCAGGCAAAGAAAAAGAAGAAAGTATTTCTGTTTAAAAGGCTTCGAAGGATTCAGTTCAATAAACTTTTATTAAGTGCCTTCTTCGGAAGATACAAGGTTTAGATAAGACAAAGTTCCTACCCTCTGGTAGGAGTCTAACAAGAGAATATGACAAATACACAAAGAAGGGGCAATACAGTTTATGTATAAGTGAGGTAGATACAAAGTGCTCTAAGTAAGGCCTGAAATGGAAAGGTAATGAAACGGAATGGAAAATCAACTGGGAGAATCAAAGATGGTTTCTGGGAGGAGGTCGTATTTGAACTGGAATTTAAAGGCCAGGAAGGAATTCAACAGCCAAAGTAGTTGAGGCCATTTCAGGCATATGGGTAAAGGAACAAACCAAATTTTATTTGGCCCAGAAAACAATAAGCAGCTTAGTTTAACTGAGGCCTAGATTATTACATAGAGGTAGATAACATATAAAGGCTAAAGGGTAGTTCAAGATTTTGAAGAACTCTGAATGCCAGCTTTCCTCTGTAGGCAATCAGGAGCCTTTTGTGGAATTCTGAACACAGGAGTGACATAATGACATCTACGCATGAGAAAGATTAGTCTGAAGTGTTATGAAACACAGATTAGAGTGAAAGAGGCTAGAGGAAAGAAAGCCTGTTAGGATGCTACTATAATAATCCAGAGGCAGGGGGCATTAAGGGGCTATTAGAAGCAGCAGCAAGTTTTGGAGAGTGAAGATGACAAATGCTGGACGTTTAGAGCAGTGGCAGGAGACTATACCCAACACCATAGATTTAGAGATGGAAGGAACTCTAGGTCACCCGTCCAATCTCTTCATTCTATTCCTGAGGATGCCCAGAAGTGAAGTGACTTGTGCAAGGCACACTCAATGGCAGAGTCAGGTTTTGAACTCAGTTCCTCTGACTTTGAATCCAGTGCTCTTGGCACATGTTGCTATCCTGGAGGCAGCTGAGGATAGAAGCTGGAACTGGATAAACAGATTAGGGAATCATCTGCATAGAGCAGTAAAACTAATAAAAGTGCAAATGAGAAGAGAATAGCCAAGAGGAGACAGACCCTAAGGCAACGGTGACCCTTCAAGGTCAAGGAGCCTGTTAAAAGGACACAAGTGGGCAAACCTGGGGTCACTAAAGCCAAAATATCCAAGTCCATGGTGTCATATACTACCAAGTTCAAAAGACTGTAAAAAAGTCACTGGATTTGGTGATTAAGTGGTTACTTTTGAGATAGTATTTTCAGCAGAGCAGAAGGTGTAAAGCATTAAGGAGGTGACTGGTTAGGATGCAGATCCTTTGGATATAAACTATTTTCAAAAATAATTTTGGCTGTAAATGGGAGATGGGACAGGACAGTAGTTGGGTAAGGAGAAAGGTCATGGAAGATTTTTTTTTTTTTAAAGAGAACTGGACATATTTGTAGGCAAATGGAAAGAGACAAAAGATAAGAGGAGAGACGAAAATAGATGAGAAAAAGTTGAAGCAAAATCCTAGAGATGTTGGGAGAGGCTGGGACCTAGCTCACTCCTTCTACCTAGCCTTAGCAAGGAGCAGGCTACATAACTGACACTGCAAAGACAAAAAGGGTAGTAATGCTGAGAAATTTCAAGTAGTGAAGCTAAGTGTTCTTGTCAGGTAATCGCAATATTTTCAGTGAAATGGGAGGTTAGGCTACTAGTTCTCAGTAGGGGGATGAGTGTGTTGTTGAAGAAGAGAAGAAAAGGTTTGGAACAGTCCCAGTAGGGAAGGAGATTGGGAGTCAGGAGCTTTGCTGGTATGTAAGAGATAAATAGCTAGCGTTTACAAATGACTTTATAAATAACTCTGTCTAATCATCTCCACAACAGAATAACTTGTGAAAAGCAGCAAAGAACTCAAGAGTCAAAGGGAAGGGTTCAGGTCTTAGCTCTCATCCTGGGCAGCTCCTAGATGACAGAAAAGGCATCACATCACTCTGAGACTTTCCTCATTGGTGTAATGACAATAATATTATTTACATTACCTACCTCTTGGGTTTTGAGGCAACCACTCTGTGAACCTTGAAGTACTAAAGAAATGGGAACTCTGATTACTACTGATAAGTGTAAGCAAGCTCTCCAGAGCTGGCCAGTTTTTTATCCTCACGCTAGTAAGGAAGCTAAAAAATCTAACCGTAGAATTTTTTGCTACACATAAAAGGGCTGTAAATTTGAGAAAAGTCATGGCTTTATCCAATTTAAATATACCTTAAAAGGAACAAAGTCCACATGGATGGAACTTATGGCATATAATACTTTTGCTCAGGCTGTCAACCAAACTCAGTAAGATCTTTTTTGGTAAAGGCCATTCTATAACAACAAAGCTTGCACATATACAAATATGTGACTTTATTAATTCTGTTTGTTTTGGATTTTAAGACAGGTGGTAGTATCCAAAAGTCCCAGTGATGGCAAGGCTATTTATCTTTTGAAGTGGCTGTACCTAAAGGAAATGGTGAGCATCTACCACGACAACCTACCAGGGAACAGCCTGCCAAGGCAGGCATCAGAGTCCCCTCTTCCAAGTGATCAGGACAAAGGTGGGAAAAGAATTTTTACCTGCAGGACTCTTGAAATTTAACAATTTAAATAGTGACGGACTATGTTAATGGTCAGAACCCATCAGAATGAAAGGTACTGATGGCAAGGCCTCAGTCTTCATCTTTTGGCTGGAGTTGCTGCTTCACAATATTACAGCCTTAACTCCCAATTGTACTTTGCTAAAACTTAAGCTTGCCCTGGATCCCAGACAGCCAGGTCATCCCCTAGCACTCTGCCATGAGAACAACACATGCACACCTTCACTGTAACTGATAAAAATCCAGGTCTTAG
Organism: Vombatus ursinus; assembly: GCF_900497805.2. NCBI lineage: Eukaryota > Metazoa > Chordata > Mammalia > Diprotodontia > Vombatidae > Vombatus > Vombatus ursinus. The sequence goes on along the minus strand of NW_020948951.1, from coordinate 4,587,876 downwards.
CAAAGCTTCCAGTACATACAATAATGGGTGTTTTAATCTAGCTTCTCTACATTGATTTAAGAGGTTACATACTCTTTGTCAACTTGGTTTGCACAGAAATTTCATTTGTATGCCTAATTTGAAATAATACCACAATTTTCTCCACCAGTTTCAAACATATCACCATCTTATTTACTAAACTTGAGTACCAGGTCTTTGGTGGATTGTGGGATTTCCCTTAGATATTCCTTCATGGTACAGTGGAAAAAGTAGTGGGTCAGGAGTTAGGAGATCTGAGTTTTCGTCCTAGCTCTGTCAATAGCTTGCTCTCAGTTTCTCCAGCCATAAAATGAGGGGTGGAAGAAATGGACTTGATTCTTAACCTGGAGTCCATGAATTTAAATATATATTTTTTACATTTTTGATAACTGTATTTCAGTGAAATTGGCTTCTTTGTAATCCTACATTTTATGCATTTATTCTCAGAAGCCCACATCCTTCTCTAGAATGTCAAAGGGATTTACGATACAAAAAAGGTTAAGAACCTTTAGACTATATGATCTTCTAAGGCAGGGGATTCTTAAACATTTCTAAACTAGTGAAAAAATCTGTGGGCCTCTTCTCAGAATGTTTTTTTAAATAACTGAAGAAAATGCTAAATTTCACTTGAGAGGTTAGTGAAAATAGAAAAGTATTTTTTTCTCATCCAAGTTCATGGACCCTCTGACACCTGTACTTTTTCCACGGATCCAGGTTATGAGCTCCTGCTCTAAGGTCACTTCCAACTCTAAATTCTATAGTCTCTAAGGCGTGTTCCAGTTCTAAAATTCTACAGGTTTATGATCTCACTTTGAGACACAGGGCAGCATAAGGTGATACAAGGGGCAGAGGAAAGCTCTCTCAAGACTGAAATGAAGTCCTCCAACACTTAACTTAGCTGTAAATGGGATCTAAGCTATGAAAATAAAGTAGTAACATTTAAGTCAATAGTAAGCAAATAACAGGCTCTGCCACTTACTAGCTATGTGACCACAGGTAAGTCCCTTAACTTCTCTGGACCTCTGTATTATCATCTGTAAAATGAAGGTTGTTAAACTAAATTTTCTAAGATCTCTAAGACTCTACCTGGCTTAAACATTAAATGATTAAGTCATTTTGCGACCACAAGTCTACGGGCCACTACAAGCATGAAAACCCTTCAAAATACTATCAGATCTGAATCCCAATTAAGAGTACAATGGCTAATAACACACAAGTTAGTTCATAAGCAGCTAATCACAAGCTTCTGGCACATCAATTCTTAGCCCTGACAAAAACTATAAAGAGCTCATTATGGTCTTTCAGAGTATTTATATTTATATGAGCTACTGAAAAATATCTTAGTACTTTATATTAAGTTGTACACATACTATCGTGGAGAACACCTATATTAGTGTGCATTTCAACAGTTAAAAAACGAGAGAAAAACAAATCCATCTGAAGAGGAAAAATTTCTTTAAGCAAACATACATCACAACCTTTTTCCTACCTTATTTCTTGAGTTAAAGCACCATGGAGAGCTACTCAAAGCAATTGACAACTTTTCCAAGAGTGATCTTCCCTCAAGGTTGATTTTGATCATGACTATTCCCTTCCCAAAAGCCTCCAATTGTTCCAAATTCTCTTAACTCCAAGTAAAAACCCAAACTTCAAAGTTCTCAGCCAAATGGCCCTAAGTCACATCTGCTTGCACTCCTACCCCACAGCCCCTTCTCTACTTACCCAAGCAAATTACATCCAGCTGCAGGTTCCATGAAGTCTTCAGTACAAATCTTCCCACTGAAAATGCTAACTCCAAATCACTCTCCTTTTCTGCCAACCCAAGTCCTCCCCACCCCCTTTCAAAAGTACAAGACCTACATTCATCGACTTCACCATCTGATCACTCTAGCAAGCCCCCTTAGAGAGCAGGTCTTGCACCATGATTAACCAGAAAATTTGGGGGAAATGAAAGCATTGAGGGTAATTCAGTTTTCCAGTTAACCAGAAAACTCTTTGTATCTTAACTCATGTCGTTGAAAATCTTTGTGAAACCTACACTCTCTTGCTTTCTTTAGTACATGGAAGACAATTTCTGCTTTGTTTGTCGATTAAAGATCCTGAAGTCCTTCAGGGTCATAATTAGGAACATTACTATGCAATCCTCTAGATGCAGAAGGCGTTAGAGAGTATGCTGAAAGTGTACTGAACCCAGGACATAGTCTGGATTTTTTTTTTTTGGTAACAAATTCCTGTTAGGATTTGTTTGAAAGGCAATTTAATAATTTTCTTCATTTTCCTAATGGTTTAGTACCTGGAGAAAAATGTGGCTAATAGGAAGTTTTTAGCTGGGTTTCAGCTAACCATGTGTTACCAGTTACATTTTTGTTTTGAACACACAAGGAGGTATTCATTATACCTCTCAGTCAACTAAGTGACAGTGAAGATATAGTCTGCTGTAGAAAACCATCTGTGAAAGCCTGTTCCTTTCTTATTTGCATCTAGGACAGCTCTGTCAAACTCAAATAGAAACGGATCCCCTAGAGCTACATATTGACTTGGAAAATTACAAATTAACATCATCTATGTTGTACTGTATTTTTATGTTGTTAAAAACTTCCCAATTTATATTTTAATTTGGTGGGCTGCACTCAATAGTTTTGCAGGCATTTGACATGTCTGATCTAGGATATATTCTTTGTGTACATAGAAAATTCTCAAAAGATTTCATAGAAATGAGAAAGTTGTATATGGGTTATTGGATGATTTCTTCTCAGTTGCTGGATCACAAGTTTAGAGATAAAAGGCAGACATGCACCTTAAAGGATGTCTGTTTCAATTTCTTCATTTTAACAGATGAAGAAACTAATACCCGGAGAGGTTAAGTGAAATGCCCAAGGTCATATAGCTTAAGTAAATAGCAAAACTAAAATTTACACCAGGATCCTGCAACTCCAAATCCAACCACATCCACTGCATTGCACTGCCTCCATCTTTTGGAAAGTTCCCTTTTGAGAAGTATTGACTTGTCTTCTTATATTTTCATTTCTTTAGTTCCTTTCTCTTACTAGATTATAATTCCTCGAGAACAGACCCAGTCTTCTTTCCTACAGTGTTCTTCATACAATGGGCTGTTACTTGACTAGCTGGTGACCTTGTACATGAATCATGGTTTCTTCCTCTTTCCTCCAGTAGTCCAACAATCACCCCAAGAGTCTTCCTTCCCATTTTTCATTAGTACCTCATTGCCTAGTACACTGAGACTGGAGAGGAACTTATGCCTCAATCATCTTTGTGACACCTCCACAAGAACATGGTTTTGCCTATAGTGAGTACTCAATGTATGCTAAATACATGAAAAAAAATAACGAAGGGAAACAAAGTATCCAACTGTGTTGTACCCTAGTAAAATGTTTGACAAGAGTTAAACTTAATGATAGGTTTGTCTTAATTTGTAGATTTCAATTATTTATGCTTCTTCTTTTACACTAGCCTCTCAATTTTTATCTAAAACAAGTTTAAGTAGTAAAACTTCGGTTATGTCAAATCCATGAAACATGATGATTCCTTCAGGTCTCAGCATTCAGTTCCTGATTATTATTACTTCTTGACAATTTTTCTCATTCTTCAAGTTAGAATCAGTTCTGCATATGTTCCCCGTTTCATTCCCATGAAATGAACCTTAAAAGATTTAAGGTGAAATGCACCTTAAAGTATACTCCAAAGAGTAAACATTTTGGAGATAATGATAATAGTTTATTGTAGTTCAATGTATAGGGCTTAGACCACCACAAGATCAAAGGATTTAGAGCTGGAATGATCCTTAGAAGTAACCCAGTATAACCCCGTCATTTTATAGATACGGAAACTAAAGCTTGAAGAGGTGAAATTATTTGCCTGTCCAACATCACAGAAAGGAGCTGGAATTCGAACTCAAGTACTGACTCTAAACCTTCTGGTTACTACACCACACTATTTCCTAAATCTCACTAAGTATTAACTAATAAATTAACTGGATCAAGTTTCATAGGAAAATATTAATTCCAAGATCTTGAATCCATGAAAGAGTTCAAATCCATTTTCCTACTCCTTTCTCACTTTCCTTTCAGATTTGCCAATGACAATAATAAAACCCAGCAGTCAAATTTTTAATTTGAAATAGGTAATCAGAGATGGGTAGGGTATGCCTGATTGTGAATTACGGAGGTGCTACAATAAAAGGTAGAAAGATCCCAACCGAGCTGTGTAAGTGAACAGAGAAATGGCAGATGAGCCAGTACATACAAGTATAAGAAACAGTATTTACAGAAAAATAACCTGAACTCAACTTAGGATCAATTAGAGCTTGAAAGGACTGCAGCAGTCATGCTGTCCCACTTCTTCGTTTTCTAGAAGAGGAAACTGAGGTCCAGAAAAGTTAAGTAGCTTGACCAAGGTTATACAGGTAGAAGTGGCAGATCCAGAATTGAACCCAGTGCTCTTTCTACTGTACCATAATGCTTCTCCCATGAGGAGCTGTGAGTTATCAGTAAACAACCAAATTACTACAGATTATTCCCTGAGGACAACATCCCAGTGTGCTATGATTGCCATAATGGTCAGAAAAATGCTAGGCGTCAACAACTCGACAAATATTAGATGTCTTTTTTGGTATCAAGTATCCTGCTAAATACTGGGATCAAGCAGGGTACTGGAAACAAACCAGAAATCATTATTCTGTTCTTCTGGAATGGAGAACTATGGTGCAGATGCACCTAAATTAGCCAGACAGTGTGTAACTGTGATCATCACTACAGAACAACCAGAAAAGGGGAACTAAAATGATCAAGGAAATGGAGAATCTTATAAGAATATACTACTAAAATAAGACCTTTCAGTATGAATAAAGAATAAGACATGAAATGATCAAAGTCTATAAAATTACACAGGTAAGCATGGATTTTTTTGGGGTTCATGGATAGAGTAAATGTGAACTTGTTCATCAAATCTTAAACTAGAGGGTCCCTATCCTTGGAACTTCACACAGAAAAAAAATTTTAGGTCATAAAATATGAAGTCCCATTTTCCACTGGTAATAAACCTATGGAACTTATCCCAAGAGCTATAAAGGCTGAAAAAGCAAATGGATTAAAAAAAGGTTTAGGTAAGTTTATGAAGAGTATGTAAACTGAGTTATCATGGCAAGTTAGGAATCAACTTAATCTAGTGCAAACCCTTGAAGGGGGCATGGTAGTTATTCCATCTGAAAAAAAAAAAGTGTCCCTTGGTGTCACCTTCAAGAGATTTTGAGTGGCTGAGAATGAATTCTGAGCTGGATGGAATACTGGGATGACCCAATACAGAATTTTCTTTAAGTTCTTATAACTTTAAAACGATGATCATATTTACCCAATTTATACCTACCTGTTTTGAATGCAGTCAACAACTCATTAATATTTAGGCTGAGGCTTTTTTTTTGATCTCCGAAGTTTAAAGTCTTCTGTCTGCATCCTCTGTCTACATCTCTTTTTCTACTCCCATTTAGTACTTTCAGCAAAGTACTAAAAGGCCAAGTTTTTTAATAGTGTTCAGATGTGTCCCTTAAACCTTTACTTCCTCTCATTAGCATTTTCAAGAAATTATTTTCCTATGTTTAACCTTGTTCTGGCCAGTCTTTCTGTAATGCTTGCTTGGCCTCTTCTCTCTCAGCATTTTTCACCTTAGCATGGTAAAGCTATTCATCCTGGAGGTTGGAGTAAAGCAAGTCTGATGGCCCGTGCAGGATCCTATACTAAAAAATACAAGGAAACTAAAAATATTACCTAGGAGTCATGACTCCCTCAATCGCTTATATCTCTGTTTAAGTAGTCATCAGTCCTAGAATATGGGGAGCCTCCTGTAACCTCCGGAGGAGTAACAAAAAGGATAAGGCGATACTTCCAAGTATCTCAGACCCAAGTCATTATGTCTCGTCTCACTCCAACGTGCAGAAGGAGCCCAGTCAATGGGCGTTTCTGGCTCTCCAGCCTCCCTCGAGGTCCGGCAGAGCTGGAGTGAGGACGCCGCCCGCCGAAGCCGGACAAGCAGGGAACGGCCGGCCGGCAGGCCACAGGACAGCACCAGGGAGGGGGAGGGGGAGGGGGAGAGGGAGGAGGAAGGGAAGAGAGGAGGGGAAGAGGGGAGGGGGAGGGGGAGGGCCGAGTGAGCCACCAGGAGGCTCAAGGGAAGACAGCGAGGGCGGCAACACATGAAGGCTGTCCCGGAACACGCCGAGGTGGCCGCGAGGAAAAGGCCCGAGGGCCCCGGCCGGCAAACGCCGCTCGCTCGCTCGCCGCTCTCGCCTTTTTTAAGATAGAATTGAAAGAAGAGGCGGCGACAGGCGCAGAGGGCAGGGGCCAACAGGGCCGAGAGAGACGGCGGCGGGGACGACGGGGGTCGCAGCAGCGCGCCAGGGCCGGCGAGGGGCACCCCCTAGAGCAAGAAAGTTTAGGGGGGCGGGCCTCCTCGGCCGGGTCGCCAAGCGCCGAGAACGAAGGAGCGGGCCGGGACGTGTTTACATTGGAACCCCTGGCGCCCGGGGGCCGCGCCTCCGGCCCAACGGACCGAGCCTCTCCCGAGGATACGGCGATCGGGGGTCGCGGAGCGGGGGGCTAAGCTCCAACAGGGACGGGGTGGGGGTCCAGGCCGGGGAGCCGAAGAGGCACGGCCCGGCCCTCAGGGCATAGGACTGAGGAGAGCGGCGACTGCCCCGGCCGCCGCCGTGGGGCCGGAGCAGGGGGGAGGGGGAGGCCTGCGATGCCCGCCGCCGCGGCCAGCTCGCCTGCTCAGAGCCCCGGGAGCACTTTCCTTTACCGGGAGCAGCCCCTTGCACCCGGGGTTTCCATTCCTCAGGCCAACGGCCCTCGGGCCTCTCTCCCCGCCAGCTGCCCCGGGCGGCGCTTCTCCTACCTTCGTTCGCCAGGTCCGCCATTTTGCTCCCTTAAGCCCTCCCACAAGGCACCGCGCCGGCCCTAGCTCCGCTGCTTTCAACCGGGGAGTCCCGCGCCTGCGCAACCGCCCCTCGTTCAGGGGCTGAGCCAACAACAGCCGAGTCCTCGTCTCCGAAAGTAGCCGAAAGCTTAGGTCTTCTTTACTAAGCGAGAAGAGACGCCCGACTCCGGGGGCCGCGAGTCTCGCGCCTGCGCGCAAGATGACTAAACCTTTTTTACTTCTTTTCCCAAAGAGGAGGAGGGATGCAAGGGAGGGGGAAGGGAGCCACCAGTGTGCGCGTGCGTGCCACACTCACACACGTAAACACGCACGCGTGCGCAGACTCGCGTGCGCCGGTAGGCCTGCGTTGTGCTCACTGTTGGGCGGGAAAGGCCAAGCCGCGGCCGGCTCCGGCCGGGAGGCAGCGGAGTCCGGGCCGGGGAGAGCTGGGCCGCTTGCGGCGCCGCCCGTTGCCGAGAGGGGCCCGGCCTGGCTTGGGTGAGTGCTCGGGCTCCCTCGATTCCTTCCGAGGCCCAATCCGCGTGCTGCCTTTTGCGGAGAGCGGGGCCCGGCCCGGCCCGGCACTGGCCCTGCTCACACTTAGCTGGGGAGGCCAGGTAACGAGCTGTGAGGAACGTGGAGGCCCGGCCGGGGAGGCCTCGTGGGGGCCTCGGGACAGGGGGAGGTGCAGGCTCCTGGGAGGCCCCGCAAGCCCCCGCAGCGAAGCTCCCCCACTCGGTGATGATTTACCTGGATACCTGCTTCCCCCCAGTAGAATGTAAACTCCCCAATACCTGACGGGGCCTGGCCCAAAGAAGTCTATTATAGTTATCCAGCCTGTCCAAAACATGGGCGAGTAAGTAAGAAAGCAGGTTGGGAGGGTTGGGGAATAGTGACTACTATTCATAGAAGGCTTTAAAGGTTGCTAAGCCCAGCGGACAGCATGGGGCCTGGAATCGGGAAGACCTGAATTCAAATGTGGCCTTGGGCAAATCACTTACCCCAGTTTGCCTCAATTTCCTCATCTGTGAAATGGCAAACTACTCCAGTATCTCTGCCAAGAAAACCCCAAATGGTATGAAGAGTTCTTGATTATTATTTAGTTCCCGATAATAGCACCCACCTCACAGTGTTGTTGGGAGGATCAAATGAGATAATGTTGCCAAACATAAATCTCAACTATTATTTCCCTGGCTCCCAGTGGCCTCTGGGATTAAAATATAAACTCAGTTTAACATTTAAAGCCCTTAAGTCTAGTTCCAGGCTATCTTTCCTGGTTTATTTGACATTATTAGTTCCCAGATTAGATTACACATGTAGAAACATATTAAAAATTTTTAGTTCATTTGAAAATACTAGGAAATATCCAGTCTAAATGATGAGGTTGGGATCTAGACCCCAGAAAGGACTTTCCCAAATCTCTGGCATTTGCCTGAGGCTATAATCCTATCCACTGGCCTTTCCTTGTGGCTGCACCCAGTCTCCCAATTCGGTTACCCTTAACCTAGCCTAACCCTCCATTGTCTTACCTCCCTATGGCCCCCAGCCACTTCCTACCCTTAATCCTAGCTAGGCTCCATTCTCCCTTGGCTACGAAGTCCAGGTCCCTGGCATTCCTGGTCTTTCTCTGTTACCTCCCCGTCACCTCAGACTAGTTGGTCACACCTAGATCTCTCTCACAGTCTTTCTGTATATAAGGTCCATCTTGTCTCAGTTAAGGTGCTCAGATTCTTGAAATATAGCCAGTAGCTCACTAATGTTCAGACTCCTTAAGAGTCTGCCCAATATGACGGATGTTTTAATAAACCTTATCTTTGGCTGAAAGAAGGCTCGAGTAGAATTCTTTTGGGCAGGACCCTCGTGTTGTGATCTTGGGGTCCTAGCACCCCTAAGCTTCTAGACCTCATCGTAAAGTCCTTTCCTTTCCTTGAAGAAGATTGTCAGTACTTAATCAGACTTCTCAATAATGAGTGGCCTTCAGTAAAATCCTTTTTCCCCCTTCTCTTCTAGGCCTAACCTTATTCTCTTAGGAAGGTATGTGAATGGTCAAGAATTAAAGCTAAGGCCTCAGAAAATGGATTTAGGAAACCAAACATAAAAAGAGTCTAGTTAGGATCATTGCCTTTGTCTCATTCCTGAAGGGTATTAACCCTTTAGATTGAAGAAGTCTTTAGGTTATTTTGGTTGGGAGTGAGAAGGGTGAGTGTAACCTTTGAGGGAGATGGTACAAAAAGTCTTTAACTGGCTTTAGGAAACTTCCAGCCCCACCTTCAAAGATGATTGTTCTGGAATTATTGAGATTTGGTAGTTTAGGGGTGCTGGGGCCCTGAAATAGCGACACACAGGTCCTGCCCAAATGAATTGGACCCAAGCCTTTTTTTACCCAAAGACAAGGTTTATTAAAGATCTGCCATATTATTGGCCAGACTCTTAAGGAATCTGAACAGTTGTGAAGCTCATATTGACAAGCTGGCTAGACTGAATCTCAGCCCCTTAATGGTGACAAGATGGATCTCATATACAAAAAGACTTTGGGAGGCATCCAGGAGTGGCCAAGTAGTTTCGAGTGGCTGGAGGAAGGGTCTAGAGAAGATCTTGATGGGAATGGACAGTAGGCTGGGGTAGACTGGGAGGTTGAACAAGGGGACCTGGAGAATGGGGTCTAGAGAGGATCAAGGGTGGGAAGTAGCTGGAGTCAATAGACAATAAATCTGGAGGTAATAGACAATGAAGGGCAGGGCTAGGTCAAGGGTATCAGAATCGGGTGGATTGAGGACCAATGAAGGGTCTATTAATCCTGTGGGGAGGACTACTATTGTGGGCAACTCCAAAGGCCAACCAAGCAGACTTACTTGCTCAAGATGATTGGATTAGGGAGGGGGGTACCCCATTAAAATTTGGATAAATATCACTGAAGAAGCTACCCCACAAACAGTTCAGTTTGATGCGTGTAAAATTATAGAATGTGGAGACTTAAATAGTCAAAGACAATTAAGTAGTTATGATAAGTACTTGTGTTCAGAAACAAGACCTGCTACCACAGGTTACTTTAGCCTGGGGCCCTATAGGGGGAAACCCCTTGTTTGAGCTGGAATGATGTTTGGTTCACCACAGCTTATAAGGGATGGACTGCCACATGTTCAGAAGGGAAACCACTAAAATCAGAATTGAACATGTTAAAGGGAGAAGCCAGATCCAATTGTCAAGAGTTAAAATGTAATCCCATAATTTTCACTATAAAAAATGCAGATTGGGAAGTGAATAGGACCTATGGGTTTAGAATAGATATGACATGTGAGATCCAGTAGCAAGATTTAGGATAGTGGTTTGGAAACCAGAAATATAGGGAAGCCCTAGTGTAAACATAGTGCCCCCAGTGGAGGAATGGAAACCCCCTAATGACCCTAAGATTGTGAAGGACACAAGACAGATGTTAGGGGAAAGATATTGCACCTTTATTCCCTTCAAAACAGGCCCAGATGGAAGCATTACTAAGGCATTGCAAGGTATAACCTGCTTAGCTAAAGAATTGGCAAAGAACTCTGGGGTAGATAATTCATTGACGGGATAGTTAGAATCATGGTTTGGCAAGTGGAAGAGAATGGCAGTCTCTATCTTGATCATAGTAGCTGTAGGGTATTGACAGCTGTAGGCTGTTGTATAATGCCTTGTGTAAGGGGTTGGTACAAGAGATTAATTGAAACAGCAGTAACAAAACAAATCCCCATGAACACTTGACCAAATAATCTATTCCTACTAGATGAAGAGACTGAGGTGAACCCTAATTATGACAAGGAAGGTGAAATAATGTTATCAAAACTAGAATCTTCTTATGGCATAATGAAATGAGATGCAGGAGAAACAGTAAATAAAAAGAAAAGGGGGATTGTAGAAAATGTGGTTGGGGATGTAGCTTCTGCATATCACTCACCAGGGTGTGAACGCCTACTTGACAGCACACTTGAGAACTACACTGGAACTGGCCAGGTTAAAACTGGTTGAAACTGGTTTTGCTGTCCAACATGTCCCATTGCTTATAGCTATGGGGAACTATGACCAAATAAGGTATAAAGAAAATAAGGGGAAGGGGATGAAGAAATGTGGAGAATGGAATATGTAAACGGGCAGCAACTCAGGTGGGAGGTTTAGGTGCTCCAGATAGGCTGTAACCCCTTCGGTACCCAGCCATTGGGGAAATGGAAGGGAAATATGAATCGGGAATGGGGCATAAAAAACTCTGCATTTGTCTTAATGGGGGTGCGTACTTGTTGGACACCGGCTCTTGCAAGAAGGTTAATAAAAGTCCTTCCTGGTTCACCGACGGCTTCATGGAGTTCTTGGTAGGATGCTTGTTTCTTAAAATCTCCAGTCGTCCTGATCTGTATCTTGTCGCTGGACCCAAATGGCTCCAGAGGGGAGAGTGAGGCTGTTGACTCTGCACAGCCCTCCCTCACTTAAATCCAATTCACTTGCATGTCATGGCATCACCTTCCTGATGTCAAGATCCTCTTTGAGAATGAAGGAGGAAGAGAGTAAAGTGGTAGGCATAGTCTTCAGAAGATTTGGAACACCCTCCCCCACCCGTTAGAGAGTACAAAGGAGTCAGTCAGAGTAAAGTAAAATAATTGCTGCGTGACCCTGAAGGCTTACTTGAGATTTGGTAACACATTTGTAAAGAACCCCACCAACCCAATTGTGTGACTTCTCTCATTGGCATTCAGCAGCATGTGATTTGTTTGCTAGAAGGGGTAGCGCAGGGATAGGGGTTGGCAAGGTGTAAGCAGTGTTAGGACAAGGAAACAAGGGATTCTAGGATAGAGGGCAGTATGTAGCTTGAAACCGAAATGGTTAAATGTGGGGCCAAGACTGTGAAGGGAGAAAAATATGACTGGTTTAACAGGAATTGATCGACCAGAGGGAGGGAGGAAAGAATAGCAAATGATCAGAAAGAGGAATTTCAGAGTTTAAGATGATGGAGGTACAAGAGTCGTGGGTGATGAGTGATCAAGTATGCGGTGTGTTAGTTCAGGTCTTGGAAGTTTAGAAGGCTAAGACTGATAGAATAGCAGAATAAAGGAAAGGTTTTTTGTTTTAGGAAAGAGGAAATCTGAGTGTAGGCTCAGGGGAAAAAGTCAGCAGAGCAGGAAATATTAAAGATGCATGGAAAGAAAGGGGATGATTAATGGAGTAAAGTCAGTGTGCTCATCTGCCCTGAGAGATATTGGGTTTCCTCCTACATCTTCAGGGGAAGGCTCAATGAGCTGCTGATTGGGTATTAGAGAGGTTTCAGGATGAATTAAATGGCGTCTGAAATTATTTCAAACCCTAGGGTTCTATGACTCTGTGAAAAGATTAAGATGGTTTTTAAGGTTTCTTCCAGCTCTGATAGTCCACATAGAACTCAGTTCTTGGCTTCCCGTTCGGTAGTGAGCTAAAAATTCATAATTACCACCAAGGAAAAGCATTCATTGAACTCACCTGTTTATACATAGTATTGGATATAGGATCATGTGAGGACTTTAGCATAAGTTGATGCCCCTGGGGGGGGGGTCACTCAGTGACAAAAGTTATGGGAAATGTAGTTGCTTTGATCATAGGACTTAGAGCTGAAAAAGACCTTAGGGCTCATCTAAACCAACCCTCCCATTTTACAGACAGGAAACAAGCCCAGGGATCTAGTGATTTGCTCGTGGTCACACAGTAATCTACTAAGTAGCAATATTTCCACTAGGGCCACCCAAGCCACAGATATCCTGTAATAGCAATAGTGAGTGCTTAGCATTCCAAAGCCTCCTTAGAAATCATCTCAGCCAACATCTTAATTTAAAGACGGAATCTGAGGGCTACAGAGGTAAAGTGATGTCTCCAGGTTCATATTTTAAATTAGTAGAGAGACTAAGACAGGTCTCCTGAGCCCCATGTCAGGACTCTTCAAACTGAGTGACCAGTTTCTGATTAAAAAAAATCAGGATTCGTGGTCTGCCAAAGTATATTCCTATTAGGAAACTTTAATTTTTCTTAAAATTGGAATTGCCCCAGGGAAATCTGGGTTGCCATTCTTGAACTAGGCATCAGTCAGAAGGATGTGCTAAGTTTTCTGGAATTGTACCTATCAACTTGGACAATTCTACACTTAGCAAAATTTCCACTAACCTTTGACAATTCTTATCATACGGAATGTATTCTTACCCATTATGCCTGACTCTAAACTTTGCTTACTTCAGTTGGTTTCTTCTGGCATTGCTGTGTACTGACTTGCTGTGTCACCTTGGGCAAATCCATTTCCTTCTCTGGGCTTCAGTTTCCTCCTCTATAAAATGAAGCGTTCAACTAGATAATCTCTAGAATTCCTTCCTGGTTCTAATCAAAATTCTTTGATTTTGTGGTCAGTAATAATAAGTTAGCAATAGACTGAATAGACTTAGGCCTTACATCCACCTTAACTCATCAGGGTAGTGTTCTTCAAAGACTTTCTAGAGCAATAGGGCTGGGGAGGGGGAAGGAAATAGTATTTCTGTTTTTTTCGTTAGCTTTAATTACGTTCCCACTCCCCTTCCATACAGTGCAAACCCCTCTGGAGCCCCACCTTTGCCTTATTCTCCCACTGTCTCTCACATGAAATTGTTTCTCATACATTAGTTTTTTTTTTCCTTATTAGCATATAAACTCAAAACATAGCATGAAACACTAGACTGTGAACATGATCAGGAAAGATTTCATCACATAGTTATAGAAATTAAAGCTGGAAAGATGATCCCCTAGTCCAGTGCCATCACTTTTATTCAGGAGATCCCAGAGCCTGAGGGTGAGGGGACTTGGCCAAGGTCACTTGGCAGATTTGCCCCAGAGACAGAAGTATAGGCCAAGCCTCTTGACCTCTGGTCCAGGGAATCACCTGCTAGATCTTTTTAGATCTCTTTTCCCCCCTCTGACTGTAAGCATGCACAAGCATGTGTGTGTGTGTGTGTGTGTGTGTGTGTGTGTGTGAGAGGTGGGGGGGGGAGAACACAAATCTGTTAAGCACCTACCCTGTGCCAGGCACTTTGCTAAGCGCTGAAGATACAACAGTCTAATGGAGGAGACAGTATGCTAACAGAAGTGTGGCTGGTCACTGTGGTGAAGTTGATCTGGGGAGGCTGCCTGGCATTTCTCAACAAGTAGCACTCCTTTCCAGAGAGGAAACAGACTGGGGCTGACTTCAGCACTTGGTACTCTCCCTTATCATAGCCTCTAGTTCACTAAAAGGACTCTCAAGCTCAGGAAAAAAAAAATGTACTTTCCTAGAATATTTTCAGAGAAAACTGTTTGGAAGACCCAGAAATGGAAGGAGGCCATGCCACACAGTGGCCACGGGAGGACAAAAGATCGTCAGGAATACTGTATGTCTGAACTCGAAATCCTAAAGCTTGAAGAGTCACTAAGGGAACATCATTTAGTCGAGCACCTCGATTTTACAGATGGGAAAATTAAAGCCTAATGAGAAGAAGCAACTTGTCCAAGGTCACAAAGTGACAGGGTAGCAGGGTGAGACTTTTGGCACAAGACCAAAGAACCTTGGAGGGTTTGGGAAGCTGGCTGTCACCGGCTTCTTGGGGGGAGCTGAATTACGGTCCAGCTACTTTGTGTTTGTGTCATGTTTCTGTAATTCCATGTGGAACCTCCCATTGCTCTGTGCTGATGGTCACACAGGCAGAGACAGGTAACCCAGTCATTGACAAGCAGAGTGCCTACTATACAGTGGGGGGAGGTGAAAGAGATGATCTTAGAGGCACTTATAATCTAAGGGGAAGGAAAAACGAAACAACACAAGGACAACTTCAAAGTAAACAAACCAGCCTGTGGGTGAGGCAGCAGAGTGTAATAGGAGTGACCAGGGAAATGTTTCTAGAGATGAATTTTGAGCTAGTTTGGAGAATGATCAAAGGATGGGACAAGCTTTCCCCTTCTTGCCCATAGCCACTCTCTCCCTGGTACAGGACACATATCTCCTGGTACATCTCTCCCTTTCCACTTTGTGCTCCCTCTAACTTATTCACACAGCGCCAGATTAATCTGCCGTAGACATAGATCTAATCATGTTGCTCCTCTGGTCAGAACTCTTGAGTGGCTCCCTATCACCTCTCCTACAAGTTGAACCTCCCTTACCTCGCATTCAGAAACTTCCAGTGTGAGCCACTCTGCTTTTCTATACTTATCTTGCATTACTCTCTCCCATATACTTTATGTTCCAAATTAAGTTGAACCATTCTTTGGCCCCTATGCTTTCTGACCTCAGTGTTTTTCTCTTTTTTCCCAGTACCTAAAATGTCCTTTACTTTCCATCTCTGTAGAACTGCTAGCAATCTTTAGAGTCCAAATAAAGTAGTTTCTCCTCCATGAAGCCTTCTAGTCATATTGACCCGCCTCCTTAGACCACACTGTGTTGTGTATCTTTCTAATGCATTCATTGTGTATTATTTTGTATTATGGTTATCTGTCAATGTCCTATCTCTCTACTAAATTATAAGCTCCATAAGGACAGGAACATGTCTTGTTTAACATTTGTATCTTATTTAACTTTTGTATGTACTCTGCACCCAGATACTTAGTAAATGGTTGTCTAACTGAAACTTGCTACTTGAATTTCAAGGTTGCCTCTTTAGTCTAAGAAGCTCCTGGTCCTTCAAGCTTTCTTAGAGAAAGAGACCTCATATGGGAAACTGCATGGCTATGATCTCAGTGATTTTTGTTTGAAGCCTGGGTGTTCTCCTCAGGGTCACTGTGCCTAGAATATTCTCTTCTGACTGTATTAAAGGGGATTTTCTTTCTGAAACACTACCTGACACACACTGGCCCCTTTGCTTGGAAATCTTCAGCAGCTTGAACTTACCTTTAGAAATGAAGTTCAGATTCATTGCCTGTCAGTCAATTAATAAACATTTATTAAGGACCCCTTATGTGCCAGGCACATGCTAAGCACTAGGGGTACAAAAAGAGGCAAAAGATCATCCCTGCTCTCAAGGAGTTTACACTCTAATGGGGAAGACAGTATGCAAACCAATATATACAAAGAAAACTATACACAGGATAAATAGGAAATAATTAACACAGGGAAGGTACCAGAATTAAAAGAGGATGGGGAAAGCTTCCAGTAAAAGAACAGATTTTTTTTTTTTAAAGAAGGGATTTTAATTGGGATTTAAGAAGCTAGAAAAGTCCTGAGGTGGAACAGAAGAGGAAGAGCATTCCAGGCATGGGAGATAGCCAGAGAAAATTCCTGGAGCCAAGAGATAAAATGTTTTGTCCTTGGAATAGCAAGAAGCCCAGTATCATTGAATTGATGGGTATGTTAAGTATAAGAAGACTGGAAAAGTAAGAGGGGCTAGGTTATGAACAACTTTGAATGCCAATTGGAGCATCTTGTGTTTGATCCTGGAAGCAACAGAGCCACTGGAGTTTTTTTGTTGGGAGAGGGTGACATAGTCAGATCTACGCTTAAGGAAAATCACTTTGGTGGCCGAATAGAGGGTGGATTGGAGTGGGGAGAGACTTGAGGCCAGCACACCCACCAGCAGCTATTGCAATAATCCAGGCATGAGGTGATGAGGGTCTGCACCAGAGTAGTGGCAGTGTCAGAGGAGAGAAGAGGACATATTCAAGAGATACTGCAAAGGTGAAAAAGGCTTAGAATTCAACACTCTTCTTACATCTTGCACAAAGTCCAACACAAACCTAAGGCCCAAAGGCCTTGAACTCAAAGGGCCACATGCAATAACTGATAATACAGTTATATAGGCTTAGAATTTTGGAGCTGGAAGGAAACTCACCATCAAGTTAACCACCCCCACCCCAACCCTCCCATCCTACAGATGAGGGAACTGAGTCTAGAAAATTTAAGCTCCATTTCTTGGGCAAGAGTCTGAATACCTTTGGAGCACAGATTCTGTTTCCACTATGACAGTCGATAGAAGGTACAAGTTTTAGAAGAGAAAGGTACACCTGGGAAGTAAAGAGCTAGGTAGGAATATGATATCTGGAAACAAGATTGACATTTCTGAACCATGGTTTAAAAAATATAGGAGCCAGGGGCAGCTAGGTGGTGCAGTGGATAGAGCACCAGCTCTGGATACAGGAGGACCTGAGTTCAAATACGGCCTTAGGCACGTAACACTTACTGGCTGAGTGACCCTGGGCAAGTCACTTAACCCCATTGCCTAGCCCCCCTCAAAAAAATATAGGAGCCAGACTTGTAACAAGGGCTAGTAAAAATGTATTGCTTGGAGTTGTGCATATCTAATTTTTTAAAAAAGGTCTTTGCAAAGCCTTATTTGATTACATGCTCTCACCTCACTGGTAATAGCCTTCCTGTTGAGACCTCTCACTTTATTTTACCATCTAATGTTGGTAAAAATGTATTTATGAGTCATTATGGTATTTTATGTGTATTTGTTTCTGCCCCTACCAGTCTTTTTTTGGGGGGGGTTGGTTTTTTTTTTTTGCCTCTACCAGTCTTAAATTTGGTGGGACAGTGTTAAAAACTTTTTATTTCCTACTGTACCTAGTATAGTATTCTGCATACAATGGTAGACACTAAATAAATATTTGGCTGTAATAACATTAGTACATACCCAATGGTTTGTTTTGAGGATTAAGTGAGATATATAATATACATATATAAAATACTTTGTAAACCTTAAAGTACTATATAAATGCCAGCTATTGTTTAATTATATTAACTAAGTTCCGGGGTTGTGCATTATTTAAATCCTTGTTCTTAACCACTTCATGAATTATCTTGGCTTCCTGCTTTATATGGAATGCTCTCCTGAAATTGCTTGATAGCATTCTGTCCAGGGTGTCTGTACAATGTACACCAGAGGAGTTGCCCACTCGGAATCTGCCCTATCCAAAGGTCAGCGCAGCATTGGGTTGAGCTTGGTAGGCTTTCTGAGCTGAGGAAGCTTGTTCCCTGACTCTTACATTGGGCTGCCCAAAGCTACAGGGGCATATTCTGGACCCTCAAGGCCGCAGGTCCCCCACCCCTGAGCTAGACAATCTGCAAACCACCCTAGATTTCTGGATAGTAGATTTCAAATGGTTCAAAAAAAGGATAGACTAAAATTCCTTAAGGGAAGTCAACCCAGAAAAGATGGGAAACTCTCAAATGAAGTTCTGAAGATAAATAATTTCATTGAAAAAAAAAATCTCAGTCATCTAAACATCAATATAGACACATAGGGAAGTCAACCACCAACTTAAGATGAATAAAACAAACAAGTCTAGAAGATGGAATAAAGAGCAGGTAACAGAATGAACATAAAATTGTAGCATAGCCCCATAAGAATCATGTCAAAGTCCTAAAGCTCAGAATCAGCCACATCCATGAAGGAAAGCGAAGGACAATGAGAAAGGAACAAGGCTATTGGGGAAAGGAACAAGGCTTCCAAGCTCAAGGTGAGTGAGCTCCAGTATAACTGACAAGGGATGGAAGGTAGAGCTGTGCAGCTCTTGCTTGGCTTTGGTTTTCTTTGCTGAGGGGCACGATCACTAAAGACTGGAGAAGGTGGGACAAAAATGAATGACTAACAGTTCATACCCAAGACAAGTAGAACAGCAAACTGCTGAGGATGAGTTAAGTCACCAGGCACAGATGAATTGCTTTCCAAGTTACTCAAAGAATAGGGAAAGGTGAAGGCTGAGCCACTGTACTGGAGAGCAGAAAGAGGTGTCACAGGACTGGAGGAGAGTAAATGTTCCAATTTTCCAAAAAGGAATGGGTTTTTGGGGTTTGTTTTTATTAAAAAGACTGGGCTTCCCTATCTTGCCCAGGATGGAAGTGCCGGGCTGCTCCCTGGTTCCGCTTTCATTGACATGGGAGCTTTGCTCTGCTCTGGTCACATTGCACTGAACTGCAGTCTGCTTTTGACCCGGGCCTCTTTACAGCTCCTTAGGCAACTTGGTGGCCCCCTCTCCCTGAGGACCTCTCATTTGAGTGCAGACACCCAGAGACACCCAATAGGTTGCCTACTACCAACTCAATGCTCCCAAGCTTAGGAGAACCACTACTTTCAGTCTCCCCAGTAGCCTGATTACAGACCTGGCCACTATACTTGGCAAGTTAGTAAACACTTAGGCAAGCAAAAGGTGTCATCAAGAAAAGATAATGACTAACATTGGAAAACAGTTTTACAAAGTCTGTCTTTCTCTATTATTGTGGAAAACAGGAAGCGAGGTGGGCTAGGTGATTGTATAGTTAGGTAAATTCAGAACTGGTTGAATAAAGCTAAAGGATATTCACTATTTGATGCCAACTGGTCTTATGGGGATCTGCTCCACTGAACACTTTTGGCAATTAAATAAATGCGCTCATGGTATGTTTTATCAAGTTTATGGATGATACAAAGATCTTGATAAGCTAGGATGGGCTAAATCTGATAAGATGGAATTTAATAGGGATAAATATAAAGTCTTAATGAGTTCAAAAAACTAAGATGGGGGAAGCATTACTAGTCATTAATTCACCTGAAAAAGATCTGGAGGTTTTAATAGACTAAACTCAATGTGCTAACAGTGTGTTATGGCAATAAAAAAAACCATAAAAATATACCTAACATTACTTTAGGCTGCATTAAGAAGCTGACTTCTCCAGCTTCTGGAGAAAGTAGTAGCTGTACTGTACCATGCGCCCTGGTCAGACTACTTCTGGAGCCCTGGACCCAGTCATGTGGGCCACATGTCAGGAAAGAATTGGTGAGCTGGAATGTGTCCACAGGAGGGTAAACTGGATGGTGAAAGGAGTGGGTTGTCATAGGAAGCTCGGTGAAGGCACTTAGGCTGTCATCTAGAAAAGAGCGTCATGTTAGCTTTTTTACTTTTGAGTATTTGAAGAGCTGTCACATAGAAGAGGGTTTTAGATTTGTTCTCCTTGACCCCTCTAAAGGGCAGACCTGGAAGCACTGAGTGGAAAGCATTGATTGTAAAAAGGAAGGGTTGTGGCATGATAGAAAAAACCTCCAGGAGGCATATATACTCTGGGAATATAGAACTATCTAAATGAAATGGGCTACCTTGAAAGTGGGGGGGGGTTTCCCCCTCACTATGGAGGTTCAAGCAAAGTCTAGATAATCTATTGTAGAAGGGGTTCTTGATTGAGGGGGATGGGTTGGACTAAATGACTCTAAGCCCTCTTCTCATTCTGAGGTTCTGGGAAGAAATTCATCCAAGTTCATACTTGGAATTAATGCTTTCTAATATTTTCTCACAGGATTGTGAGGAAAGTGCTTTGTTAAACCTTAAAGCACTATGTATATGAGTGTTTCTGTGTTCTGAGAGAGGGGATGATACATAACTCCAAACTCTTTTGTCTTAAATGGTGATCTGTAGTCTATACATGCTGAATGGCAGGTCAAATCATCAAGAATTTATGTCCTGTTTTTCTACCTTTGTAACATCTCTCCTACATACCATCTTCTGACCCTGCCACCCTCATCACCTCACACCTGGGCTACAAAAACAGCCAGTCAATTAGTTTCCTTGCCTTAAGGCTCTCCTTACTTCACTCAGCCCTGCACTCAGCTGTCAAATTGATCTTCCTAAAGCACAGGTCTGACCACATCATCCACTCCCTATTCAATAAACACCAATGGCTGTCGGTTACCTCCAGGATCAAGTGCAAAATCCTCTTGCTGGGCTTTGAGGGTCTGAAGGCTATGTAGGTTTGGCAATCTTTCTGCAACACTGAATCAACTCTGAAATTCACTTCTCAGTTCCTCCAGGCTCTGGGACCCCTCAATCCCTATGATTGAGGGTGGACGGTTGATGTCAGAGAACTCCCAGATTTGCCATTTAAGTCCAATACTACCAACTTGTCATTTCCCATCTGGCCTCAAATCATCATAGCTGCCTCCCTGCCCCCATGCTTCGTAGGAAACCTTCCTTCCTTCTCCTTTGAGGGTAGGGACTGTCTTTTGCCTTTTTTTGTATTCCCAGCACTTAGCACAGAGCCTGACACATAATAGGTACTTAATACATTTGAACTGCTAATACTGTTCTTGTGTACTAAATTTAAACTGGACTCAAAATCCTACATAATAGACTTTTAATCCAGTTTGTGGGCTGAGGGACAGTCTCGTGACTGGGTGGGTAGTTTTGGCACCAGTATCTGAGAGGTAACTTCTCATAATGGTCTTTTTATTAAAATGATGCGACTAGATTGGTGGATGAACATCTCCATGCACTAGAAACCCTGGGCTTCTGGTTCATTGAAGTAGTGAGCCTCTAGATTTCCTCAGCTTATAAAATGAAATGTAATAACTACACCAGTACCAGCTTGAGCAACCACAGCATGAACACGGCCCCCGGGGGTCTTTAAAACCAAGTGTTGGCAGTCAAGAAGCATGAGTCTGAATTCTGATTCTGACATTTCTTATCTGTGAGATGCTGAGCATATCACTTAATCTCTTTCCGCTGCAGTTTTCTTACTTGTAATAAGGGAATATTAATACAGCCTTACAGGGTTGTTGTATGGAAAGTGCTTTGTAAACCTTAGTGCTACTGAAACATCAATTCTTTCTGCTTTTTTTTGCTTTCTGAATTGTTTTCACATTGAACATTTTCTTCCCAAGACAATCCTTTTATGGCTCTTCTTGGGTCCAAGGAACAATTTTTGCTCATGTAGTTTTTATCAACATCTCAGAGACCAATTTCTAGAACCACATTTGAAAACTTCTCAAAAGTGCAAGAATTGGGGCGAAGTAGATACAGCACCAGCCCTGGAGTCAGGAGGACCTGAGTTCAAATTCGGCCTCAGACAGATAATACTAACTGTGTGACTCAGGGCAAGTCACTTAACCCCAATTGCCTCACCCTTTCCCCCCCCCAAAAAAGTGCAAGGGCAGACAGTTCTAGATGACTCTGTGTATGTGTGTGTGTGTGTGTGTGTGTGTGTGTGTGTGTGTGTGTGAACACTGGTGTAGAATGATTAATTTTCACAGTGGGCAGATCTGGTCAAAGATGGTAAGGAGCTGGAGTAGGAGTCGGATGTTTGAAATGAGCACAAGTCCTTTTGCCACATCAGTAGGGCCAATGACATAAGTGTAGGAGACTGCCTCCTATGTCTCAGTAATGGCGAGGATCCAGTACTCTGGCACCATAAGGGCAGCAGTCTGGCTATAAAATCCCACAATTCACTTCTTTCCATGCACCTTGTACTTCCATTCTAATCCCACTTTGGCTTCATCATGAAAACCAGCAGGAGTGAGCGGTCTCTCCACAGGCACCAGGAGTCCAAGTGGGCTGTCTGGGAGAGCAAAAAGATAATAAAAGAAAAAGCCACAGTCCAAAGCATGGAAGGTTATTTCCAAGATGGGCACATTCAATATGTTTATTGCTATTAAAAATGAAAGTGGCAATGAGATTTTTGTGCACATCAGTTTTGGCATTTATCAAAAGAGCTAATCAAATATATGTCACTGTGGTATACACCTGCTCTTGACTCTTAATCTTTGCTTGTTAGAATTCTTGCAAAGGAATAGATGTATCACAAGGCAGAAGTTCATTTTTGTTGGGTTACCACATGTGAAAGAAAAACCAATTCATCACATTCCATAAAAAATTAGCATAAATTTCTTCTAGGAAAAGGGGCAGATTTCTAAAAAACAAAACAAAACATTCTTTTGGCCTTGCTTCATTATAGATCTTGAAGCATCCAACCAGACAACCCTGTAATTATTACAGATTTTCTGAAATAAAAATGTGTTTTCTTTACCCCCTAGTCTTCTTGTACAAGCCCACATAGACTTAGGAATGCAAAGAGCTCTGTCAACATACACATCTTGTACTTCTCATGCAGTCATTTTAAAAAGGCCATCTGAGTTTCATTAGTACCTTCTGCATTAATAGGAGAATATCTGGGACAGAATATACTCAAATATACACATTTATAAGAAAATCCTGAAAATCATCAGAGCACAAAACTATCAGTATAAACATATTTCCAGAAAAAAAAAAACTATTACCTTTCATAATGTAATGCTAAACCAGGTTTGCCTTTTTTTTCCTTTTTTCTTTTCTTTCTTCCTTTTTTTTTTTTTGTTTGCAATTTGGTTTTTGGCACAAAATTGTTACCATGGAGCTAATCAATAATGCAAATGTTAATGTTTTAAAAATTTTGAAGTTCAAGACCACAAAGGCATTTGTGTTCTTCCACAAAGGAGAACATTTATGTACTGAGACAATACAAGGATGGTTGTTCCCCCACATCAGATTGCTACAGTGTCATTAGCTCAAAGCAGTCCTTGGCAATTAATGAGGGGGAAAGGAGATAGATTCAGATTTTGTATTATGAGTAACAGGCACATCTGTTTGAATATCAGCTAGAAACGGAAAATAAAGCAGGCTAGTTGGTCCTCACTAAGGCACTGCCCTGTAACACTGATAACCCACTCCCACCCACTACTCCCTTAGCTCACAGATTTGGTAAAAATCTCATTGCAGACACTCAGCAATTTGGCATGATGGTAAATATGACCTGTAACAAATTTCAAAAAAAAAATCACTCTTCTTCCCAATAAAATAAAACCAACAATTGAAGCTTAGGGACTGTTTTTTTTGTCGATACAAGAAAAATCTATGTGCTCTAATTCTTTAGTTTTGTCTTTGTGCCTCCTGGCCTGAGAGCTGCTGAAGCTGAAGTACAGGACTTGGTGGTTAGCTGCTACTTCTAGAAGATCCTTTGGTATCTAGAGTCAAACAGAAACCCCTTTGTACATATGTTGAATCTATCTGCATTCTAGAAAGTTTGCCTGTCTCTCCTACAGCAAAATAAACTGCCCAGTTTAAAAAAAAAGGCAGCCAGATGGGCAGATTAATTCTTCCCCAAAATATCCCTCAACCAGGAAGCAGACAGGCCAGGGCCTCCTTTTAGCCCACATAAGTACAGTAAAACATAGGGTTCTGCTTCCCAGATGTGAGCCAGAGAACTTCTCCTTACAGGCCCAATAGGGAAACCAGAAAATCTGTCACTTCTCACACTTCGCCTGAGCTGCTTCTACCACAATGAAAACTAGGCAAGGCTGCAGCAGAAATGTGTGCACAGAGGAATAAGAACCGCGAGAGGGCACTGACCAGCTCACCGTGCCCCAGTCCTCCTAACCAACTGTCACTCTGGCTGGGACTGGGCACTGCCATTTCAGAATGCCAACAGAGGAAGCGATTTATTCACAGTGATGGAAACATTACCTGAAGTAACAGAAGTATGGTCTACTTAACTCGGAATCCATTTTCTCTCTCTCTCTCTCTTCGATGTACTACATGTACATTTTTACCCGATGGGAAGGAAGCACCTTCCCAATCTGAATTTCTATAATATTTTAAAACTGCTTTCCCTCTCAAAAAATACTGCATCCTTTATACACGTACAGACCCCTTTTCAGAAGCCCTTCCTTGAGTAGAAGTAAACATTTATGTAATCTAAGAGGCACTAATAGAGTGGAGTCCTATAAAATCCAGGGTTCAGGAATTCCAAACCCAGATCCTTTGAAATCCTGTGAAATTTCTTCTGCTCAAAAACAAATCAAAGTACTAGATGTCCTGTAGGGAGTGATTAGGGTCACCACGCTCCCGCTTCACCAGAGGCTCACTCAGACCACGGGCATCTGTGTCTGTTTCACTGCTGAGATCACTGACGTCATCTGCAGACGACATTAATACAGTAAGTTGGCATTGAGGAAACAGGAAAGATAAAAGGATAATTTGTGTTTAAGAAATCTGCTAAAACATAAATAATCTCAAAGTGGAAGGAACCTTAAAGGCCATCTCACCCAATCCATATCAAAACAAGGATCCCCTCTGACATAGGTGACAAGAAGTCATCAGTGCCTGACACACAGTATAAGTGCCTGATAAATGCTTGTTGACTTGACCAGCCTTTGAAGAAAGCCAGGAGAACCTACTGCCTTCCAAATCAACCCATAACATTTCTGGGCAGCTCTAATTATTAGGAATGTTTGCCTTACATTAAGGCTAGATCTGTCTCTTGGCAACTTCCACCCACTGTTCCTAAGGCCAAGCAGAACAAGTCTAGTGTCTCTTGCAGAAGACAGTCCTTCAAATACTTGAAAATAACTGTCATTTCCCCCTCCCCCAAGCCTTCTGTCCAGGCTTAACCTTCATAAGGTATAGTCTTAAGGCCTTCCACCATCCTGGTAACCCTCCGCTAGGCACTCCACCACTCATTTTGGTGATCACCACTTCCATGTCTGGATGTTCACCATTGATCTCTTTAACAATGTGGGCTGGAATTTTGTCAAGAATTGAAGTCAAGCTTACTGGCCTATAGTTTGCAGACTACTCTTCCATTATTTGAAAACTGGGATA
The DNA here is from genome assembly GCF_900497805.2 of Vombatus ursinus. Taxonomy (NCBI): domain Eukaryota; kingdom Metazoa; phylum Chordata; class Mammalia; order Diprotodontia; family Vombatidae; genus Vombatus; species Vombatus ursinus. The sequence goes on along the minus strand of NW_020948951.1, from coordinate 4,562,577 downwards.
TTGCCATTCAAATCCTGTGATACTTTTCCAGTTTTCTACAATCTTTCCAAGATTACTGACAATGGCTTAGCCTCATACCTATCAGTTCTTTATGGGATTTCTAAACTATGCGGCTGATTAAGAATAGCCTGATTCTGAGAACCTCATGAATGGCTAATTGGCGAGGGCTCATTTCTGTACATGTATTCTGTACCACCTTCACATATGGGTTTATTTCTTTCCTCCTTCCCTTCCCTCTCCACACTAGAATAGGAAAGTATACTATCCTACAAAGCTCTCTCTCAGAGAGCCTCCCTCTCAGCTTCCCTTGGCCCAAGGGTGGGTCTTCAGCATGCCCACTCAAAATGATTGCACGAGCAGCCTTGGACTGGCCACCAATTCTGGTAGGTGGAGGCCTGGCTTTCCTCTGGACCTAGGGATCAAATGAGCTAAAGGTTCAGCATCAAGATCTACATATTTGGACTTCCCAGGGGTGAGAACAGAGTTTTCTCTTTTCTGCATCTCAGCTGGGTCTGAACATGTAGGGAACATCTTTTTGGATGTAACCCCATTTCCCACTGGGCTAGGTTCTCATCATCTATTGGTCCTACATCCTTGGAGGCTGCTGAGGGGCATAGTGGATAGAGTGTTGGACTGGAAGACCTGAGTTCAAATTTTGCCTCAGTTTCTTACCAGCTGCGGGACCCTGGGCGAGTCACCCTTGCTCAGCCTCAGTTCCCTTATCTATAAAATGCAGATAGTAATAGGACCTACCTCTCTGAGTTTTTGTGAAAACCAAATGAAATAACATATGTAAAGCAAATATTACCATTTTATTCCTAAATCCAGTTCCTCTTTCTAATTATTGATTACAGACAGGATAAAATAAGCTAGGTTAAAAACATAAATATTAAACCCCACTCTAGAGCAGGATGTATCTACGATTCCCCTTCTCCCCTCCCCCCCCAAAAAATAAAACAAGCAAATAATGCTAGCACACACCTTTATCCAGCAGTGTCAGTGACAGGGAGGCAAGGTCATTAAACTGAAAGAGAAAAGTCAACATTTCTGATGAATAAAGGGATTCAAATTGGTGTCAATGAAATTTACAACAGAATACTACAAACATTTCTTAAGCACCTGCTTCATATAAGATACTGTGTTAGGCCTAAGGAATATAAAAAGCTCAGAGTAGAAATCATTCCAGCCATCAAAGAGCTTGTTGTATTAAGGGTCTTTGACATCAGCAAAATTGTTTTGGTTTTTTTTTTCACATCCTACATATTGTTTGATGGCCATTGTTATTACTTTGTAAAAGCTGTGATACTTCCAGATCTTTGATTATGTCTGCCCATACTTTTATTTTGCCAAATATACCAGGATCTTTACTCAGTTTGAAAGGAAGAGGGAATTCTAAAACAAAGTGTATAAGTGTTTGCTAAAGCCAGGAGGAACGCTTCCCTAGAAACTGATCCCTTGCCAATGGGTAATTTTGATAATTTACATAATCTAGCATGGCATATATGGGACAAGTAGTAAAATAAATTAATAAAATTGAATTTCACTTGGGTTCTGGTGTTGCTGTCATTGCGAAAGAACTGGCTAAATAAAAGAACCTCTGCATTAATGTGAACTCCAACAGAAATACTTAAGGTATCTTTCCTGCTATATTCACATCAAAGGCCTGGGAGTGCTCTGGTCTCTAACCGAGTAATTATAAACCATCTGCAGCCCTGTGGACCTTCTGAACCTTAACTTGTGGCTTGCATGAGCCATTTCTTTATCTAAGAGTGATTTGCTTAAAATGTATTTATAATCTCTACCCAACTATATATGTGTGTGTGTGTGTGTGTGTGTGTGTGTGTACACACACACACAAACATATTTTTTTTTTTGACAAGGCAGTCGGGGTTAAATGACTTGCCCAGGGTCACACAGCTAGTGAGTATCATGTGTCTGAGGCCAGATTTGAACTCAGGTCCTCCTGACTCCAAGGTTAGAGCTCTATCCACTGTGCCACCTAGCTGCCCCTTCAACTATATTTCTTTTAGAAGTTAAAATATACTCTCATAACTTATTCTTCAGACTCTCAATGAAACAAGCAGTCCATCTAGCACTAATCACAGGAACAGCAGCAAGCCACACTAGTCCTTTCTATTTATGTCCAAGGTTATTAGCACCTTGATGGAAAGAGCTCGCACCTCTCCCATTACAGCAATTGGCGTCTCTCCCGTTGCCTCGGCGACTCGATGCTCAACCAGATAAAACATGTATTCATCATACAGCAGGCGAATCAGGTGAAAGGAACCAAAACTGGCAGCACTACGCAAGGTGAGATCACGAATCACCATGGAGCTAGAAACGTTTTGAAAACAGAAAGCTATTTTAAATGTTCTGGAAAATGTTAAGACACATTTCTCTATCACTTTTGTAATTACTAGGATTTATCATCAAATCTTCACCTATGTCGTTTCCCTTGTGACCCTTAGGATGCACTTACCTGGCTGGGCCCAGAAACAGAAGTGCCCTCTCCAGCCACACCCACCATACAAGTTATTTGGTGGTGGATAGCTAGAGCACAGAGATGATGGTAACATTCACATGGTAGGAACCAGAAGTGGTACAGCAGGAGTTTTGTGAGGTCAGGGACTGACTATCTCATTTTGGTGTCTGAATCAGCAGGCGTTACACTGTGCTCAGCACTTAATCCTTTTTATTCATTCTTTACATACCAAATGTTTTTCCTCTCTAGAGTAAGTGGACAAAATGCAAAAATGATTTTTAAACTCTTTTTAATGAGATATTAACTCACACTGGTTCATTGTCAGAGTAAGACCAGACACCCAATGTTTGTCTTCTATTCTCACTAAATTAAGAAAACTTAATTCAATAGGACTTTTGGGCAAAATAACAGTCTCACACCTACTCCACCAAAAACCTGAAAATCTCACCAGAATGATTACTAAGTCCAATAAAAAACTACAGTAAATTGCTTCTTCAACTCCAGAACTGTACAGTCAGCCAAAAGCCCCACAGGTATGGAAAAGGGGGCTTTCAGCATAAGCAAATAAGACCATAGTCTCCCAAAAGAAACAGACACGTGTAGTGTGTAGGACTCTCTGTCCTTAGGCACTAAGAGTGAAGTGCTCCCCCTAGAAAGTCCCAGGGATTTGTAAACTCACAGTCATTCCCACAAGATTCCATGTTCTGAACCTCAAAGATCCAGGGAAGTCTAATCCTAGGAGGAAGGGGGGGTCAGCGCAGGAACCTAGATGACAAAAGATGAGACCAAACTACCCATCCAAAAATGCAGCAGAGGATGAATCCTGGCACAAAGCCCCAGTTCAGGGCTTAAAGCTGGAGAGATGAGTAAACCAAAGAAGACATTAAACAGCATAAAAAAATTATTGCATAGCTAGAGATTCCCCCAAATAAGGTAACAACTTCAAGCAAGGACTCAAAGGAAAAAAGGATTTCCTACAGGGACTACATGAATACCTAGAAGAAATGAAGCAAGAGATTAAAAAAGAAAAAGTAAAATAAAAGCTCAAGGAAAAAGGATTGATAAGCAGCTTAGAAGAAAAAAAGATAAACCTTACTCAAAGAGGCTCCCTAAAAACTACAGTTAGGACAAACAAATGAGTGATTCCATGAAACAGCAAGAATTATGAAGACAAAATGTAAAGTATCTGCTCTTAAAAACAATTGGCTTGGGTAACAGGTCAAGGAGAGGTGATTTAAGAATATTTGGACTCCCTGAAAACCATGATTAAAAAAAAGTCTGGAGTATATATTTCAAAATATCATAACTGCCCAGATCTCTTGCAGCTAGAGGGCTAAGAGAAGATAGAAAGAATCCAGCAATTGACACCTGAAAGAAACCCCAAAAGAAAAGTCCCAGGAATGAACATCATAGCCAAAATCCAGAGCTCCCATGTCAAAGAAAAAAATGTTAACGCAAGCATCCAGAAAGAGGCATTCAGGTTCCAAGGAATAAACCAGAGTTAGAATCATATAAGATTTGGCAGCTTCAACTATGAATAAGAGGAGATTTTAGAATGATATTCCAAAAGGGAAAAGGCTTACAACCAAAAATAGCTTACCCTGCAAAGCTGAGTATAATCCTACAGGGGGAAAAATATATTAATAGAATAAAATTGACTCTCAAGCATTTCTAATAGAAAAAAAAGGGCTGAGTATGAACTCTAAAATGTAATCATTAGTTAAGAAAAATAGATAACTTTTTTTTAATAACTGGAAAGTGCTATATGGTGATGTACTATTCTAAAATGGAGAGAAGAAACAAGTATTCCTTCAGAACTTTATTATTTGCAAAGATGACTAAAAGAGATGAATCACATAATCAGAGGACTGGGAGTAGATTAGTTCTCTTCTGAGGTTTTTAAGAGGGGAAAGCGAAAAGAGAGTTAAAAGAGGAATACATTAGTGTAGAAAAGAACCAGGGGCTGGGACTTGCTATATCTGATTATTGAGCTGGATGAAAAGAAGAATATAAAACCAGAAAGAAAGGGCATCAGACTGCTGTGTGGATGCAGTTTAAATGACTACATATTTGTTATGAAGCTGTTGTTTTTTTTTATCCGCTCATTCTTTCAGTTGTGGGAAAGGTTAGGAGAGGGGTTGTTGGCAATACTAGTGGGGGAAAAAAGCTCTATTGAAACTTTTTAAAAAATACACAGAAGAGAGCTGAAGAAAGCACAAATAAGGAAGTTTTGAAAGTGATGTGGAATTTCAGATATAGATGTATCATATGCAAAGATATATATATATATAACACATAAACTATTTTACATATACAGTACATTTATGTGTGTATACAGACACACACACACACACACACACACACACATACACCAAGTAATGTGAACTAGAGATTCACAGTTTCATATACAATGCTATTTTTGTGTTCTGCTATTTATATGGAAATAGTCTGTTTTTTGATGTTTAAGTTTTAAAAAATTTAATTCAATAAATATTTATTGAATACGTACTTTGTGCAAAGACCACTGTGCCTTTAAGTGTTAAAGAAACATAGATAAATTCTCTGTCCTCAGAGTTTACAATGGAGTACTTCCTTTTCTAATCTCAATATTTCAAGTCATTTAACCATACCACATATCATGCAAGTCTTTTGACATAATTATTATTAAACACTGTAAAACTAGACATTTTTTGGTATGGTAGTCTATTCTTTGTAACTTAAAGTGAGGAAGGTTTCCTAGTGATACATATTAGGCACATAACCAAATAATTTCACCTTCAGACATAATATAGCCAAACACAATATAAACAGTGGCATATCTGAACCCTCAGATACCTCCACCCAAAAATCTAGTTAATAAATTGTAATAAGAAAAAGAACAAAAAGTGAAGAGAAGAGACATAAACACATATTCAATTGTTTTGGGTGACTATCAATAAAACAAAGTTATGGAGAGAGCTAGGCTGTCTGGTAAGAAGAGGGAACAACTAGCTGGATTTATTAATTTCAAACTTTTTTTCCCCCTGAGCTGGTACAGTATATATAGATGTTGCCAGAGGCAAGTGATTTTGTTCAGAAAAGGAAAAAAAGATCTGGAGTTAAGGAAAGTGTATATTTGAAATCTCCTAGGAGCCAAGAAATTAAGGAAATGGATGCTGCTCTGAAACCACTTAACTGTTATCACCCATTTCCAATCTGGCAATTAAGAAAAAAAAAAGGCAACTTAAAAAAATGTTCAACAACATGAAAGCCACATAAAGGGAAAGGGAAAAATATGGAGTAGCTGTGGATGTTTTCTATATAGGAGCTGTTTTTACAAATGCTATGCTGCTCTGCATTGCCAGTACCCCCAAGGGTAATGCAGTTAATCTAGGAGGGAGCCATGTAAATGTGGATCCACACCCCCTCACAGCAGGGCAACAGCATTTAATTTCTCAAACACTGCCAACTGTTTTTCTCTTCCATGAATAAATTTTAATACAAAAATGCACAGTTTTGGAGAAGAAGCCATAGCCAGCCACGACATCACTCCTCTAAAATCATTAAGCTATGTATGTATGTTTAGAGCAAGAAATTGTTGGTTTTATTTGCTTAAAAGCACTGAAAATCTTTAATTATTCTATTTGTATATGTTCCACTTTTCAGTCTTTTGGTTTTTCTTCATTGTACTGACAATACCATATTGAGCTGTGGACACAGAAATGCTGTTCCCACCAAGCCTGTCCACAGTTCTCTCCTCTGCTTCTAATCACCAGTCAATGTCTATCCAGGGGTGGGGAACCTGTAGCCACGAGACCACATGTGGCCTTCTAGGTCCTTGGATGCAGCCTTTTGATTGAGTCCAAGTTTTACAGAATAAATCCTGTTATTAAAGGATTTGTTCTGTGAAGTTTGGATTCAGTCAAAGGGCCGCACTTGGGAACCTAGAGGGCTACATGTGGCCTCAAGGCCGCAGGTTCCCCACCCTGATCTCAGTGCAGCTACAAACTCCCCACCCACTGGAGGCCTTCCTGGATTAATTCTATTCTGAGCAAATCACTGATTGAATAAATACTGATGATGTGCCTATTAAATATGTGGTTTTATGCTAGGCATATCAGGGGATATAAAGATGAAGGAAACATGGCCCTTTGTCCTCAAGAAGTTCAATATAGCTCCATACCAGAAGAGGCCTGCTGGACCTGCCTGGCACAGCTTGGGAAACCCTAGAGCACAGGCCAGAGGCAGCTCATGACTTGTTGTGAACTAGCACAAGATACCTCTGCCAGTTCCTTAGCCATCCCTCTACTTCTGATTCACCTAGTAGTACAAATGTCAGGATGTTCCAGAACCACAGAAGCTGAAGATGGTTACATAACCCCTGAGAAGACAATGTCTGGGTCTGGGACTTACCTGTAAAAGGACCATTTAAGCAGGAACTGTCTTGCTGCCTTGGGGAAACTGGGACTGCCGGCATGGTGCTTTAGAACCTGGGTGACAACATTATCAAGCCACGTGGCCCACTGATCCAGTGAGCTCTGCTGTTGCAAAGTCAGCTTGAAATCCTGCTCTAACTTCTGTACTACGCTCTCTTCACACTGGCACACCCATGAGGCTTGTTCCTGGGAGTGAGCACAAAAGGAAATCAGGAAAGAATTCAATGACAGAGTTGAGACAGGTAGCTCTAAAGTATATGAAAACATGAATGACTGATAATTTCTTCACTTCCATCTCTAATAATACTTTCTACAATAATGGTATAAAATTTTGGAACAGTATAAAGCTTTTTCATAAAATTCAAAATTCAACAAATATTTAAATGCCTATCATGTGCAAGGCACTATGCTAGCACTAGGAATATAATTTTAAAATGACAAAGTCCTTGTCCTCAAGGAGTTTACATTTCACTTGGGAGAGAAGAGGATGAGGATACAACAAGGAAATGTATAATACAAAGGGAGTGATAGGTAAGGAAAAGAGACAGATAAAGTGCTCTAGGAAATTTTGAGGAAAGAGATCAAATAAGAGAGACTTATTTGAGAAATCAGAAAGGAATTATTATGTGGAAATATGTTTAACATGATTGCACATGTATAACCTATGGCAGAATGCTTGCCATCTTGGGGAGGGGTTAAGAGGGAAAGAGAAAAATTTGGAACTCAATCTTGTAAAAAATGAATGTTTAAAACTTATCTTTATATGTGATTGGAAAAAAATACTATTAAGAAAGAGGGGCAGCTAGGTGGCGCAGTGAATAGAGTACCAGCCGTGGAGTCAGGAGGACCTTAGTTTGAATCTGGCCTCGGACATAATACTTAATTGCTTTGTGACTCTGGGCAAGTCATTTAACCCCAATTGCCTCAGGGGGGGCAAAATTAAAAAGGAAAGAAAGGAATTAATACCTAAGCTGAAGTAGTTGTAGGAAGATAATGATTCTAAAAAGCAGAGATGAAGAAGGAATGATTGATTCTCTGAATGGGGTATGGCCTATGTGAATGCATAGAGGAAGAAGATGGAATGTCAAGTTCAAGGAATAGCTAATAAGTCCAGTTCATCTGGAACACAGGCAATATGAAGGGGAATAAAGTATAAGCCTGAGAAGGCAGTTTGGAATTAGATTTTGCAGGGTCTTAAATGACAGACTAAATAGATTATATTTTGTCCTTGAGGCAATAATGAAACAACAAAAATTTTTGAGGTCATTGTCTTACCAATTTCATAAAAGGGTAAAGTAGAAGTTTAGAGAAAACTAAAAATATGGAGAAAGGACCCCCAAACTGGAATTAGTGAATTCTGCAGAGCCTGATGATGGAGAAGAAACAAAGTTTAAATGAAATATAGTCCCTCGCCTCATAGAGCTACCAAAACACATAGCTTTAATACATAAGATCTCATAAGTTGAGAAGAACCCTAGAGGCATCTAGTCTGATCTCCTTTCTACCACATTGGTCATCTTAGCCTTCATTTGAAAATTTATTGTGAAGGAGAATTCACTACCTCCAGAGATAGCCCATACCATTTCAGAAATCCCTAATTATTGCATAATATTACATGTGATTCAAGGGGGAAAGTTCTTAACAGGCTGGAGGGAAAGGAAGATAGAGAAGGCTTCCTTTGAGTTGGACTTCAAAGGATGGGTGGTAATTCAGGGAAAAAAAAATGGACAGTTTCAAATAGAAGTAACAATGTGAATCTCAACATGGAGTGAAGGAGATGTTTGAGGGACAGAGAATAGTCCAGTTTAGTCAGAGTAAAGAATGCAAGAGAAATAATAATTACATATCCTTGGAAAGGTAGAGTGATACCATAGTGGAAGGCTCTGACAGGCAGAAGAGCTTAAACTTTACTCAGCAAACAATAAAGAACCAATGAAGATTTTTGAGAGATATGACATAACCAAATTAATGCATAAGAAAGATTATTCTAGGAGCAATGTAAATGGGGGAGGGGGAAGGTCAAAGGGGAAGGAAGAAGAGAAAAGGATGAGTTGGGAATTATTGTTAGAAGGCACTTATAATGCTTCAGGTGAGTGGCAATGAAAGCTTGTGCCGGCCACAGAGTTAGCAATGAGGGAATAGAGAGGAGAGAACAAATGTAAAAAGGGTGGCAAAGGAGGAATCGAGAGGACCTGACAAATCACTTGTATTTACTTACCTTTGTCAATGTCATATCCCTGGGTAGAATTCAGTCATTCATTCCATAAGTATTTATTAAAGAATGCAAATTCCTTGAGGGCAGGCACTTCTGTTTGTCATTATAGGTCAGACATCTGGCACATGCCTTGCACATATTAAGTGCTTAATCAAGTTTTGATGAATTGAACTAACAATCAGTTGTTGATGAGAGAACTTCAGGTCACGTAACTAACAAGATGGAGAGCTAGACATTTTCTCTGATTCCCTATGACCTCTCAAACCTCTCCAAAATAGGAATTGTGTGTCAAAGATAAAGCAACTTCAGCTATCTCTATGGTCTAGGACACCCAGAATCCAAAAGAAGGGTTTAAAAAAATCCCAAACCCAGGAAATGATGCTTACTGACTGAGCTCATGTAGCACTCCTCATACCTCCCACACTACGGGCAACAAGGCTACACTAGAAGACTCAAGGACATGATATAGGCAACAACAAAACCCACCCTTAGGCCCCAGTCCCCTCCCCCTCCTTTCCAGTGTTAGTGGAGATCCTGGCTCCAGGCTGTAGAAGTTGTCTTAGGCCATGACAGTCAGCTTGGCCACAGGAAGAAAAGTCTATGGGGACTGCAACCCCTTAGGACCAGTACTGTTCTTAACTGCTAGTGCGCATTTAGGGTTAGAGTCAAGGAATAGAGGGAGTGGGACAGGTCACCATGATAGGACATTATGCATGTGGGGAGCTGTGCAGCATTCTTAACAACCATGAAAATAAGAAAAGGGCACAGCATCCAGCTCGGGACAGTTCTTCTGACCACCCAAAAGTCAGATAAGGCAGAAAGCAAGGCTGGGGAGCTGTAAATTCTTTAGTGTGGGAGGAAACTAAGAGAAATTGAGATCCAGCCCCCAAAGAAACCACAATGATAGGTGAGGCAGTCAGAAAGTGAATGATAAAGCAAATAAGGGGGTGGGGAAGAAAGTATCAAAGATTTCAGAAAGAAGAAAACTCTAAGACCTTGAACATAAACAGATAAACCAGCAGGCAAAACAGTAACAACAGAAGAAATATGGCCTCCACATCTAGAAAATGAGTTCAGACATCAGTGAGTCAAATACTGCAAAACAAAGGAAAATGATCCAACATTTGATAAGACAGAGGACCCTATGGAATTTGAGAAAATGGAACCACCAACATGCTGTTCCTGAGTAGATCAAAAGAGAAATGAGAATTATGAGAGCAGAATGTATGTCCTGCACAGCAAAAATAATAGGCATATTAAGAAAAACTGGAATCTTCAATGGCAAGCCTCACCAAAGAAACAAAAGAGAAAACAATAGATTAGGAATGCAAATACACAGAAGGACAACCTAGAAAAGAAACAAAAAACTAACATTAAAAGAAAATATACTCTCTAAGTAAAACATGCTGATCTTGAAGATAGAATGCATAGAGACAACATATGGATCACAGGTTTCCCAGGAGAACACAACAGAATAAAAAACCTTAACACCATAATGAAGGAAATTATAGAAGAGAACTGTCCAGAATTTATGAATATAGAAAATGAAATTCCAATTGAAAGAATTCACAGATTGCCTCCAGAAAGAAACCCAAGGATGCAAACTCCAATACACATAGTGGTTAAATTTAACAATTCAATTCAGAAACAGCAAGTTCTGTAAATGACCAGAAGAAAAACCTTCAAATACAAAGGAAAGGGCATTTGAATAATGTAAGACTATTCTGCACCCACTAGAAAATATAGGAGGGAATGGAAAAATGTGTTCCAAAGAGCTCGAGAGCTTAGGATGCAACCCAGGATGACCCATCCTGCAAATCTGAGCTTAACCATATAGAACAAAAGATGGAAATTCAATAATTAAGAAGAGTTTGAAACACTTTAAGAAAGAAAGCCAGAATTAAAGAGATTATTTGCTTCTTGAACACCCCAAATAACAGAAAGGCAGGAATGAACAGGTACAGCAGGCAAGGGCAGCAACAACAACAGAATGATAACTAAGGGACCTGTAAGAAACTTTTTTCTAAATGTACACAGGGAGAAGAGTGAAGGCAGGAATCTGGTAAAGGTAATGGTGAAGAGGTAGATGGGGGCATTATGGATAGAACCTGGAGACACCTTGCCTACAGGTGAATCAATGCTTTTTTTTTTTTTTTTTCAGGACTACATTGCAATATGGTAGAGTACATGAGAGGTAGGGAGGGGACCAGGGGAACAGAGAGGAGTGTGTAATGTGCTGGGGTCAAATCAAGGGCTAACAATGAGGGAACAGTGACCTCTGTGGTCTCAGAAAGAAAAGAGCCTAGAGGGAAGTGGGTGAGGAGGAAGGGAGAGGAAAGGAAGAAAGGAGGTCTTGCTTTGGAGATGGGAGGGGGTTTCACTGAAGAAGGCTTCTAACAGCAAAGAGAAATAGTCTGTGAAGGCAGATGGCAATCTTACACTGGAAGAGGCCTGGCGGATTTGGTGCCTGAAAAGTCTGCTTGTACTATATTGGGGGAGGGGTGGGGGTGGAGCTGAAACCCTGGGGGCAACTGGCAACTGGAGGAGTGGAAGAACATGGACAAACAGAGGACATTTCAAGGCAAATATAGAAAAAAAGGTAAAAGGGAGGGTATAGATCAATGGTGAGCTAAGGATGTGGTAAGGGAGGGGCCCTACCTATGCAGCAGTGTCTTGACACCTGCAAAGATTAGCATTATTCTAAGAGTGAGACACAATGGAAAAGGAGAATCTACAGGGCAATGGGAGACAGCGCCTGGAGGGGCGAGCCTAGGATGGATACCTGGGAAGCTGTGATTACATGAACAATACATGCCTGTGAGGCAGCTCTCACTGGCAGCCAGCTTTTCCTGACCTCAAACCTAAATCTGCTTCTTTGCAACCTCCCACCTATGGCTCCTGTCCCTGCCTCTGCTCCCTGGGCCCAAATACAACGAGACCTTTAAGCACCTGAAAGCAGCTATCATGTAAGTCCCTCTTGTTGAGTTGTTTCAGTTGTGTCCGACTTTGTGACCCCATTTGGGATTTTCTTGGCAGAGATACTGGAGTGGCTTACCATTTCCTTCTCCAGTTCATCTGACAGATGAGGAAACTGAGGCAAACAGGATTAAGTGACTTGCCCAGGATCATACAGCTGGTAAATGTCTGAAGCCACATTTGAACTCAGGTCCTCCTGACTCCAGGGCTGCCTAGCTGCCCTCACTCCCTTCTTTCCTCCCAGTTAAACATTCCTAGCTATTTATCCGGTACTAACATGGCATGGAACAAGGCCTTTTTACCAACTCTCTAGCTTATCAATGTCTTCTTTAAAATTTGATGCCCAGCACTAAGCACAGGATTCCAGGTGAGGCCTGATGAGAGCAGAGTACAGAGGAACAATCACCTAATTCTTCTTAGAATCTATTCTTTTCTTAATGTGGCCCAATATTACATCAGCTTTTTTGGCTACAGAATCAAACTACTAACTCTTCTCAAACTTGTGGTCCACTAAAATCCCTAGATCTTTCTTCAGACAAACTGTCTAACCATAGCTCCCTCATCTTGTACTTACAAAACTGAATTTTTGAACCCAAGTGTAAGACTTTATCTTATTAAAGTCAACCCAATGCTCTAATCTATTACTTTTTTTTTTTTTAATTTTGCTTCCAGGCTAAAGTTACCCAGTCAGGACCTAGACTTCTGAGGCAATGTCCCCAGACTTCAGCATAGAATAGAGAATTTAGAATTACTGATGAACATGACATGAGGAGGTCGATATGTGCCAAACGTTCCAAACTACTCATAACCTCTATTCTCCCTTCCTCATTTCCCTCACCAATCATTCTTCCTTGTATCTGAGAATCTTAGACATTAAGTAATAAACAGTAAAATATCATTCATTCATTTCTACTCATTTTGGAAGGAAAAACATTAGGAAGTCACCTGCACATTGGCAAAGTCCACTCGATTTAGGTCACTAAGCATCTGGTTTATCTGGGAAGTGTTTTGGAGGACTGCCCGGGCCGCCTGAGCAAGGTGGTTCAGAGATGTGTATCTCCGCAGAGTCTGCGCAAAGGCACTCACTACTCCAACCTACGACACAGAGGACACTGTATGAATAATGCATATGGACTCTTTATATAGTGCCTACTATGTGCCAGGCACCATGCTAAGTGCTTTACAAATTCCCTTATCCCAGTCTATTATCATTCCACCTCTCCCTCTACTTTGCAATCCCCAAACTTGTTCTTTGTCCTCAACAAAACCTGCAGTCTCTCTGCTCCTCAGTTCTTTCCCAGGTTATCACTGCTGTACTAGCTACACTCACCTCCCTTCATAACCTGACCCTCTCCTACCTTCTTCTACCGTACTCTGTCCTTCCCTCCCCAACACTACCAGTGATCCAGTGACACTAGCCTCCTTGCTGTTCCTCACATAAGACACTCCATTTCCTAACTCTAGGCATTATTTTCACTGGCTGTCTCCCATTCCTCGAATTCTCTCCCTCCTCATCTCCATCTTCTGGTTTATCTGGAGTCCTTCAAGTTTAAGTTAAAATCCCATCTTCTCCAAGAAGGCTTTCCTAATCCCCCTTAATGCTAGTGCCTTCTGACGAATATCTCCAGTTTACCCTTAGCATAAGGCCTAGTGCACAGTGGCTGTTTACCAAATGCTGGCTGACTTGATGACATAATTATAAGGCTTTAAGACAAATAAGAAGAATATTAATACATCTGGAAAGACTGTTACTGAATAACACAAAATAAAAACACAAACAGAACTAGAAGAGCACACACAGTGCCTCTATGGCTCTATTCTACCTCCACACCAAGAGCATCCTTAGATGGCCAATGCCTATATGGACTTTCCCACCATCTCTCCTTCTCCCTGCCTCTCTACTTTCAGCTCCCTTTTATGTGCTGTCTCCTTCCATTGGAACAGAAAGTCCTTGAGGGTAGGGATTATCTTTTTTGTCTTACATTTGTATTTCCAAAATTTAGTAGAGTGCCTAGTACATAGTAAGCACTTAATAAATACATTACCTATCTATATGAGAAGAAAAGGGAATAAGAATAAATGAATAAAGAATTCAAATAAAGACCTAAGAGTGACTAAAGTTATATTTATTACACTAAAATTAATTTAAATGTAAATCATTACTAAGCAAGTTTAATTAGCTGTGCTGATCCCCAGTTTATTGTTTCATGTGCTACCATGGTTAAAAGATTCATTACCACCTGGCTAGACAATGCAAATTGGTATTAATGATAAAAGATGGGAAGTCATTTCTCTCCTAGCTAGTGTTTCTGTCTCTAAGAACTTTGCCTCAGCTGCCCTTACACCTTAGAACTTCTCTTAGTACTATCGACCTTCTCACCCTACAAATATCCCTCTGCCATACCAGCCCTTTTCTCCCATTGGAGAATTCCATTTGGGGCTCCATTTTGAGAATGAACTCAGAACAACCATGCTTCTTTCCCGTCCCAGCCATGCTTCTAACTCCAAAATCTTGCCATCTTGTCCCCATCTTATTCACCTTCACTCCTCCAAACTCCATTATTTTGTTTTGTCTTCCCTACCATAATATATAGCTCCCTGAGGTCAGGAACTGTTTTTCTTTTTGTTCTATTTGTACCCCTAGTGCCTGACACACATAAATGCTTAATAAATGTTTGTAACCTATCTACTAGTCACTGTTGGAGGAGATATGGGATGACAGGCAGACTGATGCACCATTGGCACAACTGTAAAGTGGTCCAGCCATTCTGTATTTCAATTTGGAAATTGTGAAAAAAAGTGCCTAACCTACTACAAACCATTGTCCTAGTGATCCTACCACTGGGCATATATCCTGAATAAGTCTAAGACAGTAACAAAGGTTTACTACATAACAAAATATTCTGCAGCATTTTTTTTTGGTGGTAGCAAAGAACTGGAAATAAGGTGGGTGATCACTGATTGAGCAATGGCTGAAAAAACTATGGTATAGGGATGTAATAGAATATTATTGTGCAGTAAGAAATGATACATATGTGGAATTTACAGCCTTTGACACTGCTCATCATCTTCTTGACACCCTCTGCTCTCTAGATTACTCTGTCCTGGTTCTTCTTCTACCTGTCTGACTAAATCTTTTGTCTCATTTCTTGTATCTTTGTCCAGGTTATACAGCGGATATCTTCTAGGGCCCTGTCCTGGGCCTCTTCTCTCTATACTATTTTTTCATCTATGAAAAAATATTTTATTAACAAAATATGCATTTACAGTCATTCATAACCTGAAAATAAGCTTCAACCCAGGTTACTCAAAATCTTTACAAACTGTGGTTATTCTGACAACTTAAAGTATAGTAAATGCAGGTAACATTATTAAAAGCTTTAAGCTATTCACATACCTGGAATTTCACAAGTTTCTTTAGGATATGGCACATTGATACACATTATCAAAATGCAGAGAATAAGGATCATTAAGGTAAAGAACTGCTAGCCAAATCATATACAACTAAAATGAAATTACTCAAAGCTCACTGTACTGCTCCAAAAAAAAAAATGAAGAATTAATAGTTCTGACTGGAGAGCTAGTTTAGTCTCTCTATACTATTTTGCTTGATGATTTCATCAGCTCCTAATGGATTCAGTTATCATTTCTATGCTGATGATTCTCAAATTTATTTACCCAGCCCAAACCTCTCTCCTAACTTCCAGTCCTACATTTCTAACTGCCTATTGGATATATCAAACAGCATGTCCCATAGATACCTTACATTCAACATGTCCAAATTTGAACATCCCTTCCCCCCAAATCTGCCCAGTTGACTACCCAGGCTTGCAAGTTAGGTGTCATTCTCAACTCCTTACTCCTCACATCCAATCTGTTGCCAATTTTTGTCAATTTTACCGTAATAACATTTCTCGTATGTGTCCTCTTCTCCCCTCTGATACTATCACCACCCTGATATAGGCCTTTACTACTTCATGCCTGGACTACTGAAAAAGACTTCTGGTTGGTTTCCTTGCCTCAAGTCTCTCCTCATTCCAGTATATCTTCTGCTTGGTTGTCAAACTAATCTTAAAGCACTGATCCAACTATGTTACCCCTTACCCTTCTCCCCCAACTCAGTTAACTCCAGTGGCTTCCTAACACCTCGAGGATCAAATATAAAATCTTCTGTTTGACATTAAAAATCCTTCACTGCCTTGTCCCCTTCTAATTTACCAATCTTCTTACACCTTACTCCATATCTATGTGGGCTCCCCACCCCCAACACACATATAATCCAAGATCCAGTGACCCCAGTCTTCTTACTCTTCCTCCCATCTACCAACTCTCAGCATTTTCACCAGCTGTCTCCCATGCCTGGAATGCTTTCCCTACTCATCTCTATCTCTTGACTTCCCTGGCTTCCTTCAAGTCCCACCTAAAATCCCACTTTCTACAAGAAATCTTTCCCCATCACCCTTAATGCTAGTCCCTCCCTCTCTATTGATTATCTCCAATTTATCCTATATATATCTTTTATGTACATAGTTATTTGCATATGGTCTCCCCCATTAAAATATAAACTCCTTGAGAGCAGGGTCTGTCTTTTATCTTTTTTTGTATCCAGAGCACTTAGCACAGTTCCTGACACATAGAAGGGGTATAATAAATTTACTAAGTGACTGACTGGAGAAACATGGGAAGATTTTCATGAACTGATGCAGAGCAAAATAAGTAGAACCAAGAGAAAAATATATACAAAGATTACAACAATGTAAATATAAAGACTACTAAAAGGAAGTTGAATTCTGAGTAACTTAAAAGCCAATGAAATTCTGAGAGAAAACAATGAAACGTACCTCCTTTATGGCCAAGAGGTGGGGGACTACACAGTACTCCAGATGTGCTGTATCCAAGGGTAGACCTCCCTCATTCTCAAATTATTCCTCTACCAATGAAGCCTGAGAATAATTATTCTAATTACATAAAAAAAGGAACCTAGCTATCTGATGCAGAGAACTATTCACGCTTTCCAAGAATAGAGGACAACAGATTACCTTCTTCACATTATTCTCATATTCTTATTTGGTTCTAGCATATTAGGATAGTGCACATCCATGCTTGGTTTTGTGACTTAATCATTACCTCTTACTCAGTCTGTCCAGAGTAATTCATTCAGTCACTGTTTGCTGAGGGATTTAATCCCTGGAACACAGAATTTGACTAGACTTGGTGCTCCAATCAAGATTTACTGACTGCAAAGTACCAACAGCTAGCTATTGGCTCTTTTTTCCAAACCAATTACCTTTGTTTGAATGATCTGCTGAGGAAAATCACTCATAGCATTTGTCAACCAGCCTTCTAAGCTCTTTGCAAAATTTCGGATTGCCTGTGTCAAGGTACCTATAAAAGAAAAACCAAAATATTAACAACAGAAGATTTTCTTGTGCAATAATTTATTACAAGTAAGTCTTTCTCTCTGCCACTCTCTTATTTTCCATCTCATTTGTGCCAAATCCCTAGTCCTGTCCCTCTTGATGACATCTCACTTTAACCTACTTAACCTACATAACCCAGCAATCAGCCTCCCCCCCCAGCATCTACCTTCTCTAGTATATCCTGAACAATGCCACTAAATCAGTCTTCCTAAAACACAATTTTATTTGTATCACTTTTTGTTCAAAAACTATTAATTCTCTATTTCGTACCAAGTAAAGTCTAGACTCCTGCACCTAGCATCCAATGCCTTTACCGTCTAGCCCACCTTGTCAAATATTTCGTCCTTACGTAGACAGTACATTCTAGGCAAACTGCACAATTCAACAATTCCTGAGCAGAGCTGGAGCTTCCCCATCTCCATACCCTTATCCAAGCTGTTCATTCAACCATCCACTCTCACTGCCTAACAAAATTCTACCCATGCTTCAAAACCTAGCTTGAATGTTGTCCATGAAGTTTTCTCTGATTTATCTGGCCTAAAGTGATCTCCCCCTCCTCTGAACTCCCTTAATTCTTTGTGTCCTTTTGGGTGGCACATCACATTTTACATTGTGTATTAGCTACTTAACTTTTTTTAAGTGATATGGTAAAACTATAAAATCCAGAAAGAGCAGTATGAATGATATAACAGAGGATGGTTAAGAAAGATAGATAAAAAAAAATCTGGCCTTTAGAAGTGAAGACTAAGGGAAGAACAATATGTAAAATACAGGAAAGTTATTATTCCTTTTCTCTCTACTGAGAACAGAATCAGAGGAAAATGTATTTCGTTTGTGTCAAGAAAGATATAAATTAGAAGGAAGAATCTGTCTAAATTCATGTTGCTTGTTTGCATACCATTTAGCACTTGATCATATAATGTCTGACATTATGTTTTATGTATGCAATTCCTATGCCAATATCCAGCACAGTGCCTTGGACACAGTTAAAGCAAGTGTTTGTTGAATGATTAAATTAATGAATCTCCACAAAAAAGCCTTCTTTTATAGCATTTAATATTGTGTATAGCACAAAGTAGGTACTCAAAATATACCTGTGAATCCCATGACTGATATAGCCTTCAATATTCTAAGAATCTGTGGCATCATCACTATAGGTACTTCCTTCATGGGTGCAGCCTCTCAATATCTGGAAAAGTTTCCAGGTCAGTAGGAGTTTTAGCTCTCCTGACATAGCCTTATAAAACCCAAGGTCCCTTCCATTCCATCAGGAGGTTTTGGAGCACAGGATGATTAGAAATTAAAACAGGTTACCAGGGAAGGATGCAGAATATGCCACCAGATATTTTTATGAAGAGATTCCAGCAGTATCTATGTTAGATGGTCCAGATGAAGTGAGGACCAGAAGTGTCACCTCTAAAAAAAGTCCATTCTAGCTAGCTCCACTCCGACCAAATAAATAATGATCTTTCCCATGAGATTTGACACAAACAAGTCTGCCTGGTACTTCATAATGCAGGTCACAAAAACTAATGTGGTTACCAACATGGCCAGTTTATGAACATATCCTAATCAAGGCATTCAAGAAGGATTAGTTTCAGTTAAATGCCTCTTAGTGCAGCCAACCTCTTTTTGCTGGCACAGCAATTAATAGCCTTGGATAGTAATGACATTCTTTTTTTCTTCTTGGTTTGGTAATAAGTGAAAACGTCTACACTGCACACAGAGAAAATATCTGAGGCACTAACTACAGTAAGATGTCATAAGTTGTATTTTCTGCTATGTAGTCTAGTATACATAAGGACACAAAGACGTGTTTCTATCATCAAAGGCCAGAGCTAGGCTCGAATAAGAATCTGGAACAGAATTTGCTTACTGGGCACTGGTCTCAGCACATCGGGGATGAGAATCTCCACCAGAGCCTGATACAGTATGTGATCACAGCTTCTCATCCACTTTAATATAGGGTCATATTTACATAGTGTAATAAGCTTGTCCTTTGGGATGACAGCAACTTCATGTTCTTCTTCACTGTATGGAAATGAACACAATAACATCACTTGTATTCAGTGTAGCTATTTTAAGCCATACCATTCTGCAAATTAATGCAAGGGGAGGTTGCCTGATGAAAGTCACTAGAAATAAGCAGAAAATATTAACAACATTCCAAGGAAATCTGAAAAAAGCTATATTTTTTAGGTTTATTTTTATTTTTATCACCAGGCCCTTCCCACTCCTCTGTTTTTCTCCCTGTTCTAATGTTGTTTGTATTAGAGTGATGCTTCTTACCTGTTTATAAATAGCCATCTTCTCATCCTGCACTTTGCAGGAAGCTGTATACTTTTTAGAGAATATATTTTATCTAAACTCACTAACTAGCAAATTGCAAACAAAAGTTATTTCTAGTATTTTCTAATTCAGTTTCATTAAGATCTCTGAAATATATATTTTTAATTCAAGTTGAAAAGTTTGAGGATCAGCAATCTGAACCTCTCCTTATATATTATGACAATTAAATAGAAAACAGTACTATTTGTTCTTTCTAAAGTTCCTTCTAGGCACCTAGGTGGTGCAGTGGATAGAACATTGGGCCTAGAGTCAGGAAGACCTGAGTTCAAGACCAGCCTCAGATGTTTACTATCTGTGTGACCCGGGGCAAGTCATTTTGCCTCAGAGTCCTCACCTATCTAAGCACAGGATCAAATGAGACAATATTTATGAAGAACATTTGTAAAGGACGTAACAGGTGCTTAATAAATGTTTGTTGCCTTCCTTCCTACAACTTTGTATCATTTGATCACTTAGAGTGGTCAGCAACCTGTGGCCTGCAGGTTGGATTTGGACTGAAAAGCATTTTCTATGAAGCAGGCACAGGCGGAGATCAAAAGACCTAGAATCCAGCCCTGGGCTTGGCTAGAGCAGATGCTTCTCAGGGGCTGAGAAGGTCCAGAGGTCACTGGGGCAGAATCTAGCCTGGAGACGAAGCTTGAATAGGTTGTCCTCTCCCGAGTTAGATGATCCGAGTTCAGTCATTCACCTGGAAGGCAGAGCAGTAGAGCCATCACCCGAGGGTGGTTTTGAACTCCAGAATGACAGCCACAGCTTCTCGATGTAGTGAAACTGAAGGTTCATTACAACATCCAGAGTTGCCTAAAAATAAAGACAACTTTTTAAAATAGTGCTTGTCACATTAAGTTATGCTTCCTTATTAGCAAAGCATTTTATGAACTGGCCTAACATCATGCCCTGCAGTAGTCAGGGAGACTGCATTTATATTTTTCAGAAGGTTTCTGTAAGGAAAGTACTATGCAAAATCTTAGAATGTTAAAGAAATGTGAGCTATTGTTGTTACTAAAGAGAGCACACGACATGTGGGACATACGCAGTGCCACTCAACTAGTTGATCAAAAGGTACAAGAGGTCTTGGTTCAGCTGCTTGCTCAGAGGGAGACACTACTATGGAAGCCAGAGTCAGGCCCTAGCTTTCCTATGCACAGCAGGAGGCAGAGAGTAGGTGCTCCGCTAGCACTTGTCTCCCCTCCACACACTACCCATTCCTCACTGGGCTCTCTAGTCTCTCTCCCTAGACTTACAGTGTTCATTGCTCTTCATTCCTGAAATGGCCCTCCTTTCCCCCCTTTACCTGCTGAAATCTTTCTTATCCTTTACAGCTAACCTCAACTGCTCAAGGAAGCCTTCCCTGATCCTCTTTACTGCTAATGTCATTTCTCCTCAGACCTCACGTAGAATTCTGTTTGTAACTCTGAAATGCACTTATTATTTAGCATATTTGTCTGGATGGATGTTGTACTCACTACCTCAAAAGAGTGTGAGCTCCTTGAAAGAAGGAACCACATCTTACCTAAACTCTGGATCCCAAAACTAGCACAACACTCTGCACACAGTTGTCATTTAATAAAGACTGCTTTGCTTATTGATTACTATGATAAAACGTTTACAGGATGCTACTGAAAGCACACTAAATCTGTTCTGTGCCACCCCAAAGTTAATCACTAACTCCTTGAAGGCAGAGGCTTTCTTTTTTTAAATTTTTTATCACCAGTACTTATATCACAGTACTTTGCATATATTAGGTACTCAGTAAGTGTTTGTTGAATTGTTGAATTACCCATCAATAATAATTATAAGAATACTTAGGCAATGAAATTCCCAAACACAAACTTACTACTTTTTAGAACTAGGGCAGAAATAACAAAATAAGACCACCCAGAGAGTAATGTAGTCACCTCGCAGTGTCTTCTGTAAAGAAGCTGTAGGGTCTTTATGTCGTTCACAGTGATCCCCTCCTGTAAGAATACACTGCCTAGGTCAGGAGCTGGGAACTCTGGAAAGACATGGGAAACATCTAGAGAGCAGAAAAGACACAAATAATAGCAAAGAGAATATTAGGAAAATGATAAACCAAAAGTTAGATCAGAATCCATAGAGAAAGAAAACACAGGCTTGGTCAAAGCCCATGATCAGAAATAGTACTTAGAAATCACAGTTGCTTAGTACTGCTGGCAAACGGATACAGAAATGTGACAGCTAGATCTAAGAGCTTTTGTAGTCAAAGGAATGCAGAGAAAGTTATAGCAAGAGCAAAAGGTGCCATGCAAATAGATCTATTTTTAGTTAAGAAGGTCCTGATCGTGATGGCAGGGAAGTGAGTGGCGGTAGGGGGTAGGGGTGGAGAGGGAGTCCTAAAGGCTAGTCTTTTTCATTTTCATCCCTAAGGGCTTAATGCCCACATCTCTGGCTCCTTCTTGTAAGCTGACAGGGTTAGGACTACAATATCTAGACAGGACTAATTAGGTAAAGCCAGTTAGCTGACTTGTAGTCAGCCATCTCCTTTGGATAACAGTGAGAAGACTGTGTTGTTCTATCAAGAAGACTAGATAAATTTCCAAGAATGAGTGTCAGTTTGCAGGAAGATAGGTCACTACTTATAACTCACTTGCCTAGAAGATACCCACATTGCTTTCTGAGGTCATCTGAAGCTGTCCCTCTCTCTCCTGAGGCTCCCACAAAAATTATATTTGGAGCCAATGTTTAAAAATCCACACACACATATGTTTATGTATATGTATACACATATTAATAACTCAAGAATCTGGAACTTTGAGAATATGAATAATTTTTTTCCATTGGCACTGACTGCAGCTTCTCTGTAAGACGATATATGGTCTTCGTGAATTGCTGTGGCTAAAGAATTTACACTCCACTCAACCTGGTGATGAGCCACTTTAAACTCAATTAGGCAGACTCCTTTATACCAGATGTGCCTTCCACCAGGCCCATACTTGAGGCTTTCCCAGCTTCAGTAGGGCCTTCTAAGGTTTGTGGTCAACTAACACAGCCTATGAAAATTCTGAATATATGCATATATATATATACATATATATATAAACTTAAAAAATTAGTATCACTGTCTAGCTGATTAAACTAATTATCACTAATCTGTCAGTTATCAGTATAGAAGGGTCCCCTCTTCCTTACTGAGTCCTGAACAGAAGAAGCTGGTGAAGGTGCTGCTAGATGGTTAGGAATTTAGGTGCCTATAATGGAAGAAAGACAGTCTATGAATGTCTAAATGTGATATTAAAATGTGTCAGGTAGGTATGGACTGAAATTCAGGAAATGACAAACCCAGGTGTCCAGTATAGACATCTATTGGTTTTAAAGTTTACCACAGAATTCTGGTAGTTTTCTTTTTTACTTTTTTTTGGGGGGGGGGGAGGCAATTGGGGTTAAGTGACTTGCCCATAGTCACACAGCTAGTGAGTGTTATATGTTTGAGGCCGGATTTGAACTCAGGTCCCCCTGACTCCAGGACCGGTTTTCTATCCACTGTGCCACCTAGATGCCTCTGGTAGTTTTCTTAAGGTCAGTAATTATGTTGGTGTATACTTATACTAGCAGTGTAAACGTCTCATGAATCAGAGAGATAGTTTGTCCATAACTACTTAAGGAACTGGGTGAAATCCAAAAGGGAAGAATTTATAATATCTGAAAAAGGTACTAATTTTAAGAAAGCTACCAACTGCTTATTTTTTATACAGTTAAGCAATGAAACCCATGAGCATAAATAAAGTATAGCAACCCTGGACTCCCAGGAGACAAAGTGAAAGTCGTCGAACTCAGAAATCAGTAACACATTATGAAACCAAGAGAAATAAAAACAGTCAAGATTACACGGTTCTGTTTCATCACCTATGAACTGTTGATGGTGTTGGCTCTGAGCAGCTACTGACTGCTCAGGCGTGGCGTGCAAATTGCTGTTAGAGCCACTTTCCCCAAGCCCGTCCATCTTCTGTGCAGGCCTGTATCTTAAAGGAGGAAAAAGAAAAACCACAGAAATTAAATATTTCACCGAGTTAATTCAAGTCAAACAAACATATTAAAATGTGCAGAGCACTGAGCTAGGCTGTGAAAGCTATCTGGTAGAGACTGTAATTCAGTAGTGATGCAACACATACACAAGTGATATAGTAGAATGTGGTCAGTGCATATGAAAAATACAAAGTGTGATGTGAGCTCACAGAAAAGGTCATTTACAACTGGAAAAAATTGGGATTTTCATGGAAGAGACAGCATTTGAAATGGGCCTTGATAGGTTGACATTACAAAGTTGATGAATCCAATTTTGTATTCCTTGCACATCATGGAACTTAGTGAGCACAAAGACTGAACTTTAAAATTTTCTTTAGAGTGCTTCTTACCCAAAACAAGTCCTTAAAAAATTTTTTTAACAAGACACACCACACTACCATGAGTATGGATGCATTAGTATCTGGGGAAACTGCAAAAGTTGTAGACCCATCAGCATTGATTTCTCATAGGGTCACAGGATCAGTGCTGGAAAGGAAGGAACTTTGGTTCTGAGAAGTGGGGTCACTTGCTCAAGACCCCACAGGTGGGATGTTTCCTTAGAAAAGAATAAAATGAACATGAAAGCAACCAGGAAGAAAATCACATCACCAAAGGTTGTGGTTTCTGAACTGACTTAGCCTTTAGTACTCAGAGCAACAACAGACACTCATTTCCTTGAAAATAAGATTTATTAAATTGCTAGGATTCTGATCTTTGCTGAAATTTACTGGTAGAAAACTTATTACTTTTGATTTGTTCCACAGGAGCTTGTCCTGCAAAAAGAGTTTATATAGGTTCTGCTATAATCGCTTTGCATTTTTGAAGCCCTAAACTGAAAGGAAAGTTGTAAAGTCATTTGTACAGAAAAAACAAATGAAGAACACATTGCTGATGCTGACGTCTGCTCACTCAGAAGAAAAAGCAAGATTTCCTTATGCTGCTCTTTTCAGGCAGCATAATTAACCATGTGGCCACAAATGTTAGTCACTGGAACATAGTAAACAAAACACAAAAAGTATTCACCACTGCCTTTATCCTCACAATAGTGTGGACTAATATGGGCTACTCTTTCTCTATCCTCTACTACAAAGAGTTAAGCAGTTATATAAACTGCTATAAGTAAGTGTGCTGCTTAAAATTTTCTTTTTAATTTTAAATTCCTTCACTGAGTCTAAGAGTAGGGACCTTAGAGAGCATTATATCCAACTTGTATCTCACCGAGAATTCCCACTACAACATCCTCTGCTTGAACACTCCCCAGGAGAAGGAAATCTGCTAATCCCCATAGCAGTCCCTTCCATGTTTATACAGCTGTAATTGTTGTAAGCTTTTTTTTTTTTTTAATATTAACACTGTCTTCATCACTGTAACTTCCATCCACTGCTCCTAGTTATGTCCTTTGGCAACAAAGAAAACAGGCCTGATCCCTCTTCCGATATGGCAGCCTTTCAAAGATTCGAAGGCAGTTATTAAGTCCTCTCTTCTCCAGGCTAAACACCCAAAGTTGTTTCTTCAGCAGACCCTGATATGGCATGTTCTCCAGTCCTTTCACTTGTCCTAGCTGCTTTCTTCTCAAGCATACATCAGTTTGTCTGTGTCTTTCTTAAACAAGAACTGAACAAAGGCCTGAAGTTATAGCTTGATCAGGGCAAAATTACAGCAGACATACTATACAATCTTTGTTCTAGGCTTCTCTCATAAAAATATTATATTCTGAACTTCATAAACAACAGTAAATATGAGAATTTCCAAATATATAGAACACAAAATGATTGTACATAAAACATCTGTTTGTACATCATTCTGAATTCTTCTGTTCTGTGAATCTTCTAAAAATGCTATAATGACCCTCTTTTTGTTTTTGGACCACGATTACCAATCTTCTCCCTCCCCCCCATAATATAAAAATATATATGCCTGTATGACAAGCATAATTATGTAAAACAAATCACATATTAGCCATTACTGAAAATGTATTATCTCAGTCTTTACCTGGTCTCCCATCTCTCTATAAAGAGGTAGATAGTGTGCATTATAATATAGTTCTTTAGAGTCATGATTGGTCATAGCATTAATCAGAATTATCAAGTCTTCCAAAGTTATTTTTCTTAATAATGTCATAGTTATTGTATAAATTGTTCACCTGGTTCTGCTCACTTCATTCTTCATAAGTACCTAAATTCCCCCAAGCTGAATCCATATTGATAGCTTTCTTTTATTTTCCTTTGCCTGTTCATGTGCTTTAACTATTTATCTATTAGGAAATTGTTCTTGTTCTTATATATTTGAAGTAGTTCTTTATCTCTTTCGGGTATCACACCTTTATCAGAGAAACTTGCTGCAAAGATTTTATTACAGTCAACTGTTTCCTTTACAGTTTAAAATTTTAAAGTAACGAAAAATGTCCATTTCATCTTTTGTGATCCTTTCTATCTTTAGCCATGAACTCTTTCCCTAGACCTATAACTGTGTAAAAGATCTCCTTCTTTGCTCCTCTGATTTGTTTGTTTGACCTTTTATATGCAGATGATGTATTTATTCATTTGGAGCTTCTGTTGGGATATAGTAGGAAATGTTTTCATTTCTGCCAGACTGTTTTCCAACTTTCCCAACAGTTTTTGTTAAAAATGGAGTCCTTATCCCAGCACTTGGGGATCTTTAGCTTTATGAAACACTGTGCTCCTATGTTTGTTTATTTCCATGTATTCTGTACCTAATCTGTTTTAGTGAGCAACTTTTCTGTTTTTTAGCCAGTATAAAATAATTTTGATGATTATTGCTCTGAAATACAGTTTGCGATATGGGGCTAGGCTACCTTCCTTTATACTTAAAAAAAAAGTTATTTCTCTTTAGATTCTTGACCTTTTGTTCCTTCACTTGAATTTTGTTATTTTTTTTTCTAACTCTACAAGGTAATCCTTTGGTAGTCTGATTGGTACAGCACTGAATCTGTAAATTAATTTAAATAATCTTGTCATTTTTATTAAACTGGCATGGCTCAACCAAGAGCGATTACTATTTCTTAGTTAGGTCTGCCTTTATTTCTATAAAAAGTGTTTGGTAATTCAATTCACATAGTTTTTGTCTTTATAGGTGAACTCTCAAATATTTTTATTATATTATTTTACATTACATATATTATATTAATTACATTCTATAGTTATTTTGAGTCTTCCTGATGGGTTCTGGTAATGTGCATAAAAAAAAAGCTGATGATTTATGTGGTTTTATTTTATATCCTACTACCCTGGGCAAATATTAATAACAATTAATTTTAAGTTGAATCTATTATATTCATCATATCATTTGCAAAAAAAGTTACGATTTTGTTTCTTCTTCACCAGTTCACTTACTTGTTCATGTTTGTTTTTTTTTTAATTTATTTTGCTATAGCTAGAATTTCCAATGTTATATATTAAATAGTGTTTATAATAGACATTCTTGCTTTATCCTTAGTCATACTGGAAAGACCTTTAGCATTTCCACATTACATATCATGTTGGCTCTTGATTTTCAATAGATATTCATACCTTTGGAAAAATATTCTCTTGGTTTTAGATTAATACTATTTACCATAATAAGGAAATGCCCATTTATTCCTATGCTTTTAGAGCTTTTAATATTAAATGAATATTGTATTTTACAGGGCAGCTAGGTGGCACAGTGAATATAGAGTGCCAAATCTGAAGTCAGAAAGACTCATCTTCCTGAGTTTAAATCTGGCCTCAGATACTTACTAGCTGTTTGACCCTGGGCAAGTAACTTAACTCTGTTTACCTCGGTTCTTCACTTATAAAATGAACTAGAGAAGGAAATGGCAAACCACTCCAATATTTTTGCCAAGAAAACCCCAAATGGGGTCATGAAGAGTCAGACTTTACTGAAATGACTGAACAACAACAAAATTATATTGATAAAATGTCTTTTCTGTATCTATTGACATAATCAGGCAGCTAGGTGGTGCAGTGGATAAAGTGATAGACCTGGAGTCAGGAAAAACTGAGTTAAAATTTGGCCTCACACACTTACTAGCTGTATGACCCTGGGCAACTCATTTAACATCTGTCTGCTTCAGTTTCTTCATCTGCAAAATGGGGAAAATAACAGCACCTACTTCCTAGGGTTGTTGTGAGGATTAAATGAGATAATACTTGTAAAGCACTTTGCAAATCTTAAAGCATTAAATAAATGCTAGCTATTATAAGCAATAATAATGTGATTTTTATTGTTATTATATATTTATTTATTATTATTAATATGATCTCTTATTTTTATAGACTTCCTGATACTGGAACCAACTTTTCATTTTTGGTTTAAATCCAAATTGGACACAGTACATCTCTAATTAATGTTGCTGTGGTCTCTTTGCTAATACTTAATATTTTTTGTTTTGGTGGTCATTAGGGAGGGATATTGATCCGCAGCTTTCCTTCTCTGCTTTGTCTCTCCCTGGTTTATGTATTAAGACCATATTTATATCATAGACAAAATTTGATAAGACACTTACTTTTCTCATTTTAGCAAACAACTTATGAAATATTAGAATTCATTGTTCTATAAATATTTGATAAAACTTACTTATAAATTCATCTGGTTTTGGGGAGTTTTCTTTGGGAGCTTATTTATGACTTGTTCAGTTTCTTCTTCTGAGGTTAATTTCTCCTTTTTAATATTGGCATTTTTTCTCTCTCTTTTTAAAATCAAAGTAGCTAATGGTTTATCTCCTTTATTAGTTTTTTTCCCAAAATATTGGCTTCTAATTATATTTGTCACTTACATTTCTTAAGTTGCATGTCTAATTCATTAACCTGTTTTCTCTCTCTCTCTTTCTGTTGATATAAGTGTTTATAGATATAAATTGTACTCTAAAGATTGCTTTGGTTGCAACTCAAAAGTTTTGGTGTATTATTGTCACTTTCTTTGATGAAATTATTGATTTCTATGATTTGTTTTTTGACCCACCAATTCTTTAGGATTAAATAATTTAGTCTTCATTTAAGTTTGAATTCTTTCTTCAA
Organism: Vombatus ursinus; assembly: GCF_900497805.2. NCBI lineage: Eukaryota > Metazoa > Chordata > Mammalia > Diprotodontia > Vombatidae > Vombatus > Vombatus ursinus. The sequence goes on along the minus strand of NW_020948951.1, from coordinate 4,533,679 downwards.
AGGCCTTTTATTGATTATAATTTATGTCACATTATGGTCAGTAAAGGATGAGTTTAATTTTTCTGCATTTGGTGATGAGGGTTTTATGCTCTAGCACATGGTTAGTTTTTTTAAAGGTTCCATGTGCAGCTAAGAAATATTCATGCTTTTTTAATGCCCATTACGTAATTATCAGAGATCTATCATATCTAACTTTTAAAACTTTTATTCCTATACCTCTCTTAGTGTAGCCTAGAATACGCTTTAACTATTAACTCTTTTTTTGCTTCAATTTCACATTGTTGACTCACAGAGTTTGTACTCTACTAAAATCTCAAAATCTTTTTCATAGTTAACTATTTTCTAGCCATACTTCCACTCATTTGGTATTTGAGATGCCAGTTTTGTTTTGTTTTTTAACTCCACAATATAACCTTACATTTATCTGTACTAAATTTTACCCTATTAGATTTGGCTCATCATTCTAACATGTGAAATCTTTTGAATAAATTTTTCAACTGTGTTCACAGCTGTTGCTCTAGACATTACTCTCTAGTATTAGGGATGTCTCTTAGGCCCAAGACAAAAGAGGGAGAGGTGGGAGATATACAATGAGAAATTTTCAGCAACATGGCTCATACTAAAGCAAGTTGCCCATAAGTCCACTAATGGTAAAGCTCCTAGGAAACAGCTTGTAACAAAAGCCATTCACAAGAGTGTACTCATTAAATAAGATGATATCAGTTATAAGCCAATATCAGAAATCCACTGAACTTTTGATTTATAAATTTCCTTTCCAATATAAGGATATGTTAAATTAAAAAAAATGCTTTTTGGACCCAGATTCTGTGATTATAAAATGTTAACTATTCCTGCTAACCTTATATCTTCTGTAAATCTTAAGCATGCTATCTATGCCTTCATTTTAGTAACTGATAAAAATGTTGAATAGCATACAGCCAACAAACAGATTCCTGAAGCAATCCACCTGAGAATCTTCAAGTTGAATTTGATTAATTAGTAAGTACCCTTCTAATCCAACCATTTAACCAGTTTTAACCAACCTAAATATTCCAACATATGGCTCACATCCCCCTCCATCTCATCCAAAATCAGGCATAAAGACTTTATGGAATCCTTCATAGAAATCTAAGGCATTTCCCTGATGTACCAGTTCAGCTACCCTATCAAAAGCAGAAGTGAAGTTACTCTGGCAAAACCTGTTATAATTGAAGCCATGCCAGCTTTTAGTGATCACTGCTTTCCTTCTAAATGCTTACTATTTCTTAAAAATGCATTTTAAAATTTTGCCAAAATTAAAACTCAAGTTCACTGTTCTATAATGTTCAGGTTCTATCATCTTCCTCTCTCTCCAGGCCAGTAGCACTTCTCCCATTTTCCATGATTTTTCGAAGATCATTGACAGCTGCTCAGTAATCACCTCTAATAGTTCTTTCAGTACTCTACCATGTAATTCATCCAGGCCTGGTAAAAGGAACTCTTTGGGGGACTGTCTGCCTCCTTATTGATACTGGATTTCCAAATAGCCATTTTTGCTCTATCCTATTCCAAAGATCATTCTCTTTAGGAGAAAAAAAAAAACCAGAAGTGAAATATGAGTTACGTAAGTCAACTACACCATCCATTTGTTATTATTCCATTCAACCTAAGCAGCAACACTGTCTCTTCTTTGGTCCTCCTTTTGCTTCCAACATAACAAAAACAAATAAAAACCTTTTTTACTGTCCTTGACATTCATCACCAGCCTCAGCCCATTCTGAACTTCAGTGCAACTCTTAGAGGACTTTATCAATAATTTATGTAGTCATTTCCAATTACTAGGTCTTCCTTCCATTTACTTTACAGGTCATTTTAAAAAGTGAGTTTCTAGATGAACCTACAGTGGTCGCTTTTGTCAGCTTCCCTTTTTTCTTCTCGTCAGAAGGATGAAGGACAAAAACATCTGCTGATGTCTTCAGAATTTCATTCCTGAGAGCTTCCTATTCCTCCTGATCTGACTTCCCCTTCAAAATATCCAGCCACTTGAACCTCCTTATCTCTTCTGAACACTTCTGAAATCTGCTCTCCAAAAATCTAGGGTGCATTGTGGACCATGCCTGGCTTTCTTCTACCTTTCAATCACAAATATGTCAGCTAGTCTGCTTTTAGTAGACAGAGCCAACAGAGGTCTGGTAGTCTTCCATCACTACAATATGCTTCTGTGCAAAGTTTGTGATGTTTCCCAAATTCCTTATTAAATTATTTCCTCCTGTCTAGTTGGCCCATAGTATTCCTTACAACAATATTACTTCTCTTTCTAACTCTATTGATCTTTACTTGAATGCTCACAACCATGTAACTCCTTACATAAGTACATATTGCTAATATGCAATGCTCTTCTACCCACTTTAATCTATTCTGCTTCAGTCAAATAAGGTATATCCCTTCAGAGTCCAAGTCCAGTTATGACCAACTGTTAAGTGATACACATTTTCTAAAATAAGTTTTTATTGATGTCTTTTGTTTTTTACATCATCATAGTTTGCCCATGTTCCTCCTCTTCCCCCTCCAAGAGAGCTATGCCATGTCACAAATAGTATTTTTAAGGCAGAAATAAAGAAATGAATAAACAAAAAAAAATTTAAAAATCAGCACACCAAATCAATATATTGGAAAAGTCTACACACATGCAAGGTACAACACCTGTAGACCTCCAATCTATACTAAGGGGTGGGTTGGGAATGTCATTTTATTTGTCTTCTTTCAAGCCATACCCATTCTTTATAATTTTTTGACATTCCCTTTCGATTTTGTGTGTGTAGTTGTTTGTTATATTTGCATTGTTGCAGTGATATCTATCGTTTTCTTGGCTCTGCTTTACTCTGCATCAGTTCACATAGATCTTTCCATGCTTCTCTGTATTCATCACATTCATCCTTTCCTACATGTACTACAGTTTGTTTAGCCATTCCCCAATTGATGGGCATCTACTTTGTTTCCAATTCTTTGCCATCACAAAAAGTGCTGCTATAAATATGTTGGTGTATATGAGGACTTTCCATTTATCAGTGGCTTCCTTGGGGTAAAGCCTAGTAATGGAGTCTCTGGTTCAAAGGGTATGAACACTTTAGTCATTTTATTTGAATAATTTCATATTGCTTTCCAAAATGATTGTACCAATTCACAGGTCTACCAATAATGCATCAGGTTCCTATCTTCCCACAACCCCTCTTACATTGACATCTTTGCTAATTTTCAGGGTGTGAGGTGAAACATCATGATTGTTTTGATTTGTATTTCTCTTACTATTTGTAATTTGGAGCATTCTTTTGTGTGGTTGTTAAAAGTTTGCAATTTTTATTTTCAGAACTGTTTGTTCATATCCTTTGACTTCTTATCTATTGGGAAATGGCTACTGGTCTTAACATCTTATATACATGTTATTAGTATACCAGAGAAATTTGACACAAAGGTTTTTTTTTTCCCATTTGACCACTTCCCTTCTTATCACAGATGCATTAATTTTGTCTGTGCAGAAGCTTTTTGGTTCCATGTAATTTATCTTTTGCACTTGCCTCTATCCTTTATTTCATTAAAAATACATCTCCTACCCTGTGAGAGGTATATGAGCTGCTTCTCTTCTGATATTTTTTGTAGTATGATCTTTAATATTAAAGTTGTGTATTCATTTAGAATGCATTGTGGAATATGGTTTAAGGTATTGGTCTAAGCATAATTTTGGCCAGACTGCATTCCAGTTTCCCTAGTAGTTTTTATCAAACATAGACTTCTTTTCTAAGTAATTTATGTTTGCTGCTTTATCAAACAGTGCATTATTGAGATTCATTATTTCTTATTCTCCCTTGTCTAGTCTGTTCCATTGATCTATCTATAAATAACAAATAATTCCAGTGACTGCTGCTTTATAATATGGTCTGAGTTCTGGAAGTGTTATTCTCCCTTTCTCTCTACCTCTTTTCATGATTTCCCTTGATATTATAGATCTTTTTCTAAATGAATTTTGTTATTTTATCTTTTGATAATTTGGTTTGTATAGCAATAAAGGCGTAAATTAACTTTTGTGGTATCATCATTCTTATTATATCGGCACAGCCCAGAAATGAGCACTAAATATTCCTCCAGCTATTTTTGTTGTTTATTTTTTTTAAGGAGCACTTTTTGCAATTGAATCTATAAAAGTCTTTTGTGCACTTTGGTAGCTTGATCCTCAGATATTTTATGTATTCTGTAGTTATATGGAATGGGATTTCCCTTTCTATTATGGCCTCTTGGATTTTGTTATTTTATATAGAGATGTGGGTGATTTTTGCAGATTTATTTTGTAGACTGAATCTTTGCTAAAGCTATTATTGTCTTAATCAGTATCTCTGCAGATTCCCTAGGATTTTCCAATTATACTATATTATATATCCAAGTATACTAGAATATCATCATCAAATAGGTATTTTTTCTCTTCTTTACCTATCTTTTAAATTTCTTTCTCTTGTCTTATTATTATTGCTAGCATTTCCAAAAATGTATCAAATAATAGCAGAGAGTGGGCCTTCCTGCTTTACTCCTGTTTTTACTGGGAAAAGTTGTAATATATTCTCATTGCATATGATGCTTGCTTTTGGTTTTAAATAGATGCTTTTTATATTAAAAAAGGACCCTCTATACCTGTACTTTATACAGATTACAGCATAAATGAGTGTTGTACTTTGTCAAAGGTGTTTTCCCCATCTATTGGGTTTGAGATGTTGTTAATATGTTCAATTATGTTGACTGTTTTCTTAATGTTGAACCATCCTTGCACCCCTGGAATAATTTACAACGTGGTCATAATGAATGATTTTTTGGTATAACTTGCTGCAGTCAAAATCTGACAAGATTTTATCTAAAATTTTTAATAGATTATTAATGATATGGGTCTGTAGTTTTATTTCTGTGTTTTATCCTTCCCTGATTTAGGTATTAGTACTGTATTTGTCTCATAAAGAGATTCTGGCAGGTGCTTTCTCCATTTTTGAGAATAATGTGTATTGTATAGAGGTACTGGCTATTCTTTAAAAGTTGGTATAATTCTCCTGGGAATCCATCAGAATTAGAAATTTTTTTTCTTTCATAGTTCCTTTAAAGCTAGTTCTGCTTCCTTTTTTGAGATTGGGTTATTTAGGATCTTTATTTAGTCTTCTGTCAATTTGAGTAGTTTCTATTTTTTTAAGTCGCTCCTCTATTCATTTTGTGTTCTCTTTTTTGTTAACAAATAACTGTGCATAACAGGTTCCAATTATTCTTTTTTATTTCTTCTGTTTTTGTTGTGATTTCACCTTGCTCATTTGTTAGTTTATTGATTTGATTTTCTTCCTCTTCTTAGATAAAAGTTTTAATGGCTTTCACTAGATTTTATTAGTTTTTCCCAAAAAAACAGCTTTTGGTTTTAGTTATCATTTCTATGGGGTTTTTTTCCTTCCAGTTTATCTATTTCTCCTCTAATTTTTAATCTCTCCTCTGTTATTGGCTCTCTAGTTTTTTAATAATGAATATTCAGTGCATTAATTCTCTCTTTTTTATTTTGTAAGTGTATGTTTAAAGAGATACAATTTTTCCACTGAGGAATGCTTTAGCTGCATCCTAGAAATTTTGACATGTTGTTTCATCGTTATAATTTTCTTTTATATCATTATGAATTGTAGGATTTCACTGTTAAGTCTCCATTTGGGTTTGTGTGTTTTCTTTGTGGTGTCAGTGATATTTATGGACACAAATTTTTGTTAGAACACACTTTTGTAAGAACCTCTAATTCGTTCTGATTATTATAAGACCCCAACAAATGTTTTTTTTAAAAGTTTACCTTACTTGTATTCATGCCTTTTGTTTTTATATTGCATCCATTTCTGAATGTATCACTCCCCAATAAGCTTATGCATTATAACAAAGATTTAAAGAGGAAAAAAAGCAGTTCAGCCAAACTAACCAACACATCATCTGAGTCTGATACTATGTGCAATGTTCTATGCCTATAATTTTCGAAGAAGGGAGGGAAATTAATTTCTTTGGTGCCAAGCTTGTTCATTATCTAGGTTGGTTTTTTTTGTTTGTTTGTTTGTTTTAGGCAATTGGGGTTAAGTGACTTGCCCAGAGTCACACAGCTAGTAAGTGTCAAGTGTTTGGTCTGAGGCCGGATTTGAACTCAGGTCCTCCTGACTTCAGGGCCGGTGCTCTATCCACTGCACCACCTAGCTGCCCCTCATTATCTAGGTTTTCATGGTACTATTCTCTCCTGGTTTTCCTCCTACCTGCCTGCCCACTCCTTCTTAAGTTTCCTTTGCTGGATCTTTATCCAGGTCACACTCACTAACCAATGGTATCCCTCAAGGTTCTTTCCTGGCTACTCTTCTCTTCTCCCTCCCCAGAGTCACCCTTCCCTCCTCTGACACTGCCAACACCTGGTGTAGGCCCCCATCACCTCACACTTGAAATACATACAATATCCTTCTTGATCAAGCTCCCTGCTTTAGGTCTCTCCCACTACATGCTCCACTCAGATGTCTAAGTTATATTCCAAAAGTACAATTCTGAGCCTTCCCCTTCAATAAGCTCCAGTGGCCACCAATTACCTCCAAAATTACATATAAAATCCTGTGTTCAAAGTCCTTTACAACCTTGGCCCTTCCTACCTTTCCAGACTTCTTATACTTTACCTTCTTCCCCACTCTTTCCCCATACTCTGTGATCTAGCAATACCGGTCATCCTGCTATTCCTCACACTCAACACACTCTCACTCTCTCTCTGAACTCTGTGCCTTTTCATTAACTGTCCCCTCTGCCTAGAATGCTCTTCCTCTTCCCTCATCTCAACTTCCTGGTTTCCTCCAAGGCTTAGCAGAAATACCAAGTTTGCAAAAGACCTTTGGTTGTCCATTTCACCCTAAACTCTGCCCTCTCCACCATTAAGTTTCTTTTTCCTGGTATGTTCTCTCCTATATATATACACACACATTTATGTCTACAGGTATGTGTATATATGTTAGGTATATACATGTTATCTATGTGTATGCACAATTTTTGGCATGTTGTCTCTCCCATTAAAAAACATGAACTTCTTGATGGCATGAGCTATTTTTATCTGCCTTTGTATCCCCAGCACTTAGCACGGGGCCTGGCACACAGTAAATACTTAACCTAATTTTCAAGGAGTCTTTTGAATAGATAAGATTTTGTATCTTTTGTATTTTTTGTACCTTTACTAATATTCTTTCCAAGTCTTTCCTCCATAGCTCTTATTTCTTTTCTAATTCTCTCCTCTAACATTCCCATTTAATTTGCAAAATCATTTTAAAACTTTAAAAAAAAAACCCCTTGCTTTATTTCTTCAAGGAATTCTAGTTGAACACATGCCCAAGCTGTGTTTTTCTTTGACGTCTTTCTCATAGATGTTTTGGAGTAATTCTCTTCTTTGGGGTTTGTCTTTTGGACGTCCTCAACACCATAATAGCTCTTTATACTGAGATTCTATTTTTTGTTTGTTTGCTCATTCTTCTAGCCTTACTTCCTGACATGGACTTTGCATTACGGGCCAGCCTTTGCACGCATCTAGAGGGAAAATCTGCCTGTGATTGTTCCTGTTTTCCTGGATCCTGCCGCTGCTTTCTCCAAGTATTCAAAGATCTCAGGGACAGCTCAGCCTGAGAATCTGTAAGTTTTCAGTGTCCCTGAAGTGGTCCGATCCAGAGCTCAGTCTGATTACTGCCTTCCTGGTCTTAACTGTGCTCGCTCCTGAGCTAGGTTGGAGTCTGAGGAACATAACTCTGGGCTTGCCTCTGGTAACAGAATGTTGCTGGATTCAACCACTGTCAGCTACTGGAAGGCCCTGCAGGTTCAGGGCAGCAGAACTGCAGGCTCCCCTTCAGTCTAAGCGCTTTGCCCTAATCATTCTGCTGCAGACTTCAGGCTGGGCTGAGGATTGGATCTGTAAGCCCCATGCACTCCTGGAGCAAGCCACACGGCTGCTGGTCTCTTCCGTTCCTGCTTATTGCTAAGTACAAAGCCTTGGACTGTGTCCCTTCCTTGTACTGCTACTCCTAGCATATACCCGTGTTGGTACTAGATTAGTGGTCCAGCTTTGGGGGATGAGAAACGGAGCTGCCAGCTGGCCCCTGCCCTCTGCAGTGTCATGGCATTCTGTACTGAATCTGATTTCGTGCCCTTGTACACAGATGCAGGTCCTCATTCAGTCCACATACTGGAAGCACCTATGTAGTTCCCTCCTGGCTAAACCATGTCCCTAGTATCCAAAGACCTCTCTATCCATCTCCCTATGCCACCCTTGACTGGAAAAATGACTCACTGTGATTGTTTTCTTGGATTTCCCACTAGTCCCTCATTAGTCTAGTGTATTTTTTAGATCTTTTTCTTTTTCTTTTTTTTTAAGCTAGGCAATGGGGTTAAGTGACTTGCCCAGGATCACACAGCTAGTAAGTGTTATGTGTCTGAGGCCACATTTGAACTCAGGTCCTCCTGAATCCAGGGCCGGTGCTCTATCACACTGAGCCACCTAGCTGTCCCCTATTTTTTAGATCTTTATGAAGTAGTTATGAAGGGGAGCTGGACTTTACTCTTTCCTTTTACTCTGCCATCTTTGCTTGCTTCAATCTGCATTAGTTTGTAAGTATTACCATGTTTTTCCAAATTCTTCATATTCATTATTAAAAATTATTTTTTCAACTATCAAGCATTTATTTTTTCTCCACCCTACCTCTCCAGAAAAAAAGAAAAACAAAGTCCTTATAACTAATATGCATAGTCAAACAAAACAAATTCCTCTAGTATCCATGTCCAAAACTGTGTCTTATTTTGAATTCAGTTCATTAACTGTCTGTCAGAATACAGGTAGCATTCTTTATCATAAGTCCTCTGGAATCATGGTCATGTTTATCGTTTCTTACAGCACAGTAATATTCCATTAATTCATGCTTAACCATTTTCCAATCAGTGGTCAGTAACTTTGTTTCCAGTTCCTGCTATCCTAAAAAGTGTGGCTGTGAATATTTAGATATATACAAGTCCTTTCTGTCTTTGACTTCTTTGGAGTACATAAACCAGCAGTTTTTCACTGTTCTTAGAAATTCTCATGTTAGCTAGCTGGTTACTTTCCAAATCTCTCCCTCTTCAATTAGAATCAGGAAAGTCATCTACCGAAACAAGCCCAGGAACTATATGAACACAATTACAAAACACTTTTCACACAAATAAAGTCAGATCTAAATAATTGGAAAAACATCAGTTGCTCGTGGGTAGGCTGAGCTAATATAATAAAAATGACAATTCTACCTAAGCTAATTTACTTATTCAGTGCCAAACCAATCAAACTACCAAAAAATTATTTTATAGAGCTAGAAAAAATAATAACAAGATTCATTTGGAACAACAAAAGGTCCAGAATATCAAGGGAACTAATGAAAAGAAATGCAGGGGAAGGTGGCCTAGCCATTCCAGATCTTAAATTGTATTATAAAGCAACAATCATCAAAACTACTTGGTATTGGCTAAGAAATAGAGTGATGGATCAGTGGAATAGGTTAAATACGCAAGACACAGTAGTCAATGACTGTACTAATCTACTATTTGATAAAACCCAAAGACCCCAGCTTCTGGGATAAGAACTCACTATTTGACAAAAACTGCTGGGAAAACTGGAAAAGAGTATGGCAGAAACTAGGCATAGACCAACATCTCATACTCTATACCAAAATAAAGTCAAAATGGGTTCATGATTTAGATATAAAGGCTGATACTATAAGCAAACTGGGAAAGCAAGGAATAGTTTACCTATTAGATTTATGAAGAACAGAAGAATTCATGACCAAATAGGAGATAGAGAACATTATGAAATGCAAAATGGATAATTTTGATTACATTAAATTGAAAACTTTTTGCACAAAGCCAATGCAACCAAGATTAAGAGGGAAGCAGAAAACTGAGAATTTTTATAACCAGTGTCTCTGATAAAGGCCTCATTTCTAAAATATATAGAGAACTAAGTGAAATTTATAATAATACAAGTTATTCCCCAATAGATAAATGGTCAAAGGATATGAACAGGCAGTTCTCAGATGAAGAAATTAAAGCCATCTATAGTCATATGAAAAAATGCTCTACATCACTATTGATTAGAGAAATGCAAATCAAAACAACTCTGAGGTACCACATCACACCTATCAGATTGGCCAACATGACAAAACAGGTAAATGATAAATGTTGGAGAAGATGTGGGAAAATTGGAACACTAATGCATTGCTGATGGAGTTGTGAAATGATCCAACCATTTTGGAGAGCAATTTGGAACTATACCTAAAGGGCTATAAAAATGTGCATACCCTTTGACTCAACAATAGCACCTCTAGGGCTGTATCCCAAAGAAATCATAAAAATGGGGAAAAGACCTACATGTACAAAAATTATTTATAGCAGTTCTTTTTGTGGTGGCAAAGAATTGGAAATTGAGAGGATGATGCCCATCAATTGGGAAATGGCTGAACAAGTTGTGGTACATGAATATGATGGAATGCTATTGTGCTGTAAGAAATGATGAGCAGTCAGACTTCAGAAAAACCTTGAAAGACTTGTATGGACTGATGCTGAGGGAAGTGAGCAGAACCAGGATTTGAATGTTGTACACAATAACGGCCACGTTGTGCGATGACTAACTTTGATAGACTTAGCCCTTCTTAGCAATACAAGGATCTAAGACATCTCTAAAAGTCTCATGATGGAAAATGCTATCCACATCCAAAGAAAGAACTATGGAGTTTGAATGCAGATAGAAACATACTATTTGCTATTTTTTTTCTTCTGTTTTGTTTTGTTTCCTCTTTCCTGTGGTTCCCCCTATTGGTTCTAATTTTTCCTTACAACATGTTAAGTAGAAATGTATATGTAAAGCCTATATCAGATTGCATGCTGTCTTGGTGGGGTGAAGGGAAGGGGAGAAAAATTTTAAACTAAAAAGCTTATGGAAGTGATGGTTGATAAATCAAAATAAATTAACAGAGAAAATTAAAAAAAAAAAGAATCAGGAAAGTCTTCAGGTTTTTTGACCAGGACTTCCTAATCCTTCACAATGTTTTCTAGGCTTCTTCTGATGACATCATTTGGCCCACATGAATTGACAGAAGTGGGTAGTGACTGTTAAACTGGACCACTGTTAGGAGGCTGTCTATCTCATTATGGAGACATGCCCCAAAGAGGGAAGAGACATCTCTGTTATTTATGTAAGTCTACAAATAAGCCTGTTCCTGACTTCTTAAGATTATTTTCAATGTTACTTCATTAAATCCCTATTTTTAAAAATTGAGATTTTATTTATCTTAATGATATTTATTTAATAACCTCGTGGCAGAAATCAGACTATTCATCCATATATACCGCTCTGCAGAGTTCTCTTGCGTTGATTACTACAATAACCTTCAAATTGGTCTGTCTCCTCCAAGTCCCTCCTTCTTCCGATGATTAATTGCTGTCAGATTAATCTTCCTAAAGCACTTATCTAATTATCCCTCTCCCACTCAAAAATTTCAGTGGCTTTCTGTTATCCGCAAAAAAGTACAAATTTCTCAATAATGGTATTTACAATCCCTCATGATACCTTGACTTCTCTTTTGAACCCAGTGCTCCACTATTGCTTATATGTGTGCTATACACCAGCCCAATTAGATTACTCATTCATTTCCTTGCTTTTGTGCTTTTCTTCTCCACATCCCAAACTTTTCTCAAGCAGTTCTCTACAACTGGAATGCTTTCCTGCTACAGCTCCATCTGTCAAAATCCAATGTTTCCTTCAGGACTCAAATCAAATGCCCCTTTCCTTGATGAGCTAGAAAGGCTCTGTACTATGAACCCCATCAAAATTTGTGTGGTCCTTTCATGCTTCAAATCTATGGTCCTTTTTTATACAACTTACGAATCATAACTGTAGAGCTTGAAGAGTCCTTCAAGGTCATTTAGTACAATGTCTTCATTTTATAAAGAAGAAACAGAGGCTCAGAAAGCTTGTCACTAGCCCTAGGTCACACAGAGAAATTAAGTGACTTACTAGTAAATGGCAGAGCAGGAAAATGAGTCCAGATTCTATGGGCTCCAAATCTAGAACTCTTTTCACTACGCCACAACATACGGACAGAATTACCACATCTTACCTTGTTTGTGTACTCTTATTCCCTCACTTGACTATAAATTCTTTGAGAACAGGGTAAGAATAGAATACAACACATAATTACTTCTGTATCACCCACAGAGACTGGCAAAGGGTTTTGCATTAAGTATGTGCTCAATAAATATTTGTTGAATTGATTGATACTATAACTTTTGATGTGTATGTCAATTTCCCAACTAGATTGTAAGCCTTTGTGAGGGCAAAGATTGCCCTTAAAGTTCCCTTGATTTCCTTGTATAGATGCTCCCTGATATGTTTGCTTAGAATGAATATGGTTTTAGGAAAATTCAATTAATCATGTCTTTAAGAGTCTTATCTGTTAGAGATAAGAATGTTGAAGGGGTATATTGGGACTTGTGTTTGTTTTGAGGCCTATAACTTTATCTAGGTGTAAACTGCTTGGTACTCTTCCTTTTTGTTTCTAAGCCTGACAATCTTGATTCCTATTAATCTGGTAAAAACCCTGCATCTAAACAAAAGAAAAAAAAAGAGTATATCCTCCTCTGTATTCTCATGGGGCCTAGCACAATACTTTGCACACACAAAAAAAACACCCTCAATAAATATTCAATTCTAAATATTTCTGTCTCCTGGCCAATTTTCCAAGGAAGCAATAAAATCTTTTGAGTTTACCTAAGAGACATGTCAAAATAAAGCTATACTTGGGATTGGTTCAGGGTGTTGGCTGGTAGAATAAAAAGGAATGGCCACTTACCTTTGCTTCTGGTGTATTGGCTGCTGCCTCATCGCCATGTATTGTGTGTCTTCCTGTAATCGATTCAGTGGTGAGTCTGGCTTTAGACGAATCCCATAATAATGATATTTGGAATTCCCCCTAGGAAGAAAACATTTACTATCCAGATATCTTTACTGTTTAAATGAATTTCTGTCTGTTCAATAATAGATAATTAACAAACAATAGTAACAATAATAACTTTTACATAGAGCTTTAAGGTTTGCAAAGCACTTTACATATTAAAATCATAAAAAAATTAGGAAGGGAGTGGTATGCAGTGGCCATCTCCTCCATCCCTCTTGCCTCCAGTTAGGTTCAATCAAGAATCCTGGGTAGACTATGCCTGCTATTTCTCCTGTTCTTAAAATTATCTAAGGAATTCTAGAATTCTTCTCAGCAATCCATTGCTTATCTAATTTCCTAGTTAATTCAGGCAAAAGATAATGTCAAAGACATTTTAAACTATTTGACAAGTCAATTAAGTCAACATTATCAACATAAGAGATAAGATGTATAAGAAGTGAAAAATCAAAATAGTTAAATGTTTGAATATAGCAAGATACATACATGAATATATCAGTGTCTTAGGAATCCTGTCCCCTAGTTCCCTTCCCAAATGGGGCCCACTCTGAAAGCCAAGAGCAATGGAAAACAGGGCAAGCCTGGGATCTCCTTGCTGCCAAAAATCCCCTTTGCATCATGGTGAATCAAGTATGTGTCCAATAGAATACTGGAAAAAAGGAAGAAAAAAGGGAACCAAAGCAAAACCCTAAAGTGTCACCTGGGAAGATGGAGGCAGGACACCCTTAAAAGACCCTGTGGCACCACTACAGGAGAAAGTTGGAGGAGCTGAAAGGGATGGAGAGGGGCAATATCATGGTGTGGGCCTCAAGTCCAATGGTTGCAGTATCACCTGGAGACTTCAATTTGATCACTTCTGTTACCACTTGTTTTTTTTGTCTTTTTTTATAATACTTTCCTTTTCTAGTTCCTTCTTTTCCTGTATCTTCCATGTTTTAGAGAAGTTAACTGCTGCAAGTTTAAGATGATAGCAATGCAAAGAAAGACTAGATTTTCTTCTTCCAGGATCTGTGATATCATCAGTGTGGCTATCCTCTCTCCACTGATGCAGACAACAGTCCCTCCACACCTCAAGAAGTCAAAGTCATTAAGAATCACTGTAGCTGAAAAAATTCCTAAGGCCCCAGTAATTAACCGCTAGGATGATTCATCCAGGATGGTCATTGGACAACAGAATGCCAAGGCTGCTGCTGGACCTATACCTGAAAACCCTGGGCTATTTTCATGCTACTCTGAGGCATCAGAGGAAGACTTCAGTGGAGGGCTTTGTGACTATGATAACTAAAACCATCCCCTGACTTCCTGTGACAACGATTCAAAGAAAACCACAGGTGTTTAAAACGTAATGCTTTGTGAATAAACACTGACATCCATTTTAGTTGTAGTTCAGACAATAAGCAGATATATAGAATACCAGTGATGTTGAACCTGCCCTACCCATGAAATCACAGGTAGGAGTAAAAAAACAAACAAACAAAAAACCATACTACCACAATACTTAGCCTTGGCAGCAAAATTTATTTTATTTTAAAGAAATGCTTATCTTTTCCAGGTAAGAACCTGTGGATGGGGATAGAAGCATTTAATAGAAAATTCCTGGTTTAATATAACCCTTATGGCAATGAAGACTAAGGGACTGCACCAGTAAAACGGCCTATCCCAAGAAGAATCAAGAAGCATTAAAACTGAATGAAGTGCAGAAGCGAAGGATGATCTAAATGTCAAAAAGGACAGGGTTTTAGGAGTTGGGGTTTAAATTCCCTTTTTGAAATCAACTCCTGCAGAGTCCAAAATGGTATATAACTGTTAAATGATACCACAATACTGCACCTGAGCTAATACCATCACAGCTCTTATTGCTAGCTCATGTAATCCCTAGTGTGCCAATAAGCTTGAATCAAGGAGGGGTTAGTTCTAATTTGGGAAGAATATCTATGCAGGGGATAGAAGCCTCACAGCAACTAAGATACCTGTCTGCATAAGGGGAAAAAGGAGTTGAAAGAAGTCAGATATATAGCCAATCAAATTCCTTTGTACTAACCTTGTTCCCAACCTTCGGGTCCTCAGCCCCACAAACACAGACCGAATTAGTTTTCCAAAGGAAGCAGCATTCACAGGATCTAGTTTGTGTTCCTGGCAGTGCCGAAGATAATGGTTGTAAAGAGAACTTCTTGGGAGGCTCACACCTTCAGCAGTTTCATAATTATCAAGGAGCCACTGGAGCTAAAGAAATGATGTTACGTATATATTACTAAAAATATTGGAAATAATAGTTAAGTAGGCATACTTTTAAAATTGTTTTTACTTAATTGCTAATAAACTTAATCAGGAGATCCATCTGTGGTATGATCTGTATTCAAAACACTCTAACAAAGATAATCATTTACCTGAATTTTTCTTCTCCTTCAGTATATAAAATCTGAATTTGAATGAGAGCTAACCATCAGGATCTGTTCTCCATTCAATTACTTAAAAGGAAATTAAAGCCATATTTTTTGAAGACTAACCTTTCTAATCTTATTGGAATAAGTTCCAATGCTAAAAGAACATAAAATATAGATATGCAGAAGCAAGAAAGATTAACAAGAACCTAAATATTTTGCTTCCTCTATTAAACTCTTACTGCTTTCCCAGTCTCCGTCCATGCTAGTGCCTTCCCTCAGAGATTGTCTACAATTTATCCTGTACTTACCTTGCTTTTACATAGTTTGCAATGTCTCCCATATTACATTAGAGCTCCTTGAAGGCAGGGACTGTTTGACTTTCTTTGTATCCCTGGGGCTTAGCACGGAGCATAGGTGCTTAATAAAAATGTTTGTAAATGTGGCATGCCCAGAGTTCTCCAACCTTAAAAAGCCTTTGCTTGATCCTACCATCTGTCTCTCCTCTCTTTCACAGCCAAACTCCTAGAAAAAGCTGTCACCACTAGCTGTCTCCACATTCTCATCTCCCAATCAGTGAGGTGGCACAGTAGATAGAGAGCTGGTCCTAATCCAGCCCCAGACATTTACTAGCTGTGTGACCCTGGGCAAGTCACTTAATCTCCGTCTGCTGCAATTTCCTCAACTGTAAATTGGGGATCATAACAGCACCTATTTCCTAGGGTTATTGTTAGGATGAAAAGACATAATATTTGTAAAGTGCTTGATACATTGCCTGGCATACAGTAGGTGCTTAATAAATGCTCATTCCCTCTCTCCTAAGCACTTTTCAACCACTAACAGTCTGGCTTCTGACACCACCACTTGACTCAAACTGCTCTCTCCAAGGTAATTGACCTTGTGATTGCTAAGTCTAATGGTCTTTTCTTGGTTCTCACTGTTCTTGACCTCTACTGATCACCCCTTCCTTATGGATACTCTATGCTCTTTTGGTTTTTATAATTTAGCTCCATCATGATTTTCTTCCTACCTGTGAGATTATTCTTTCTCGGTCTCTTTTGCAGGTTCATAATTCATGTTCTACCCCTAGGCGCACATATATTGTATGGCAGAGTCTCTGTCCTGGTCCCTTTCCTCTTCTCTCTCTTGGTGATCTTATCATCTCTCATGAATTTATCTATTATCTCTATGATTTCTAAATCTAGATATCTAGCCCTCATGTCTCCTAAATTCCAGTCCCACGTCTCCATCTACACCTAGAGATCACCATCTGGATGTCCCATGCCCATCTTGAACTCAACACATCCCAAGCATAATTCATTATCTTTCCCCCTACACACAACCTTCATCCTAACTACCCTTCTCTGTTCAGGGTACCACCACTCCTTCAGTCACCTCAGTTTATAACCTTTTCACTTTTCACTGTCTCCCCTTAACCCCCATACAATCAGCTGCCAAATCGTGTTGTCTATGTCCTTAATCTCTCTCACGCTGACATCCTTTTGTCTATACCATAACCACCCCAGTCAAGACCCTCATTGTTGATCATTTGGGACTACTGCAGCTCCTTTCTAATAGGTCTCCTCTGTAATCCATCTTCCATACACATTCCTAAATTGTAGGCCTGACCATCAGGGATATGCTCTCTTCAAGCCTGGCTCAAGAAGCTTTAGTGACTCCCTCTGCCCTGGGATAAAATATAAGCTTCTCTGCTTGGAATTTAAAGTCCTTCACAATCTGGCTTCAACCTATCTTTCTAGGTTAATTATGTTACTTCCCCTTATGTTCTCCACACTCTAGCCAAACTGGCCATTCTAATCTCCCACCTCTGGGCCTTTGCACAAGCTGTTCCCTAAACCTGTAATATCCTCCCTCCTCATCCTTCAAGGCCCAGCTCAAGTGGCCTTTCTGGATTCTCCCACTTGTTAGTCCCCACCACCCATCACTATTTATTTGTTTTGTTTATATCCTACGTGTACTTCTCTAGGAACATGGACCATCTTACTTTTGTCTTTGTATCCCCAGCACTTAACACAAGGCATGGCAGATGGTAAGTATTTAATAACTTCTTGTTGATTTTATTGCTTTACAATTTTCAAATCTCTTTCACATTCATTATCTCACTGAGGCTCTCAACATTCCTAAAGAGGTAGATTAGGCAGGCAGACATTATTATCTCCATTTTACAGGTAAGAAAACTGAAA
Organism: Vombatus ursinus; assembly: GCF_900497805.2. NCBI lineage: Eukaryota > Metazoa > Chordata > Mammalia > Diprotodontia > Vombatidae > Vombatus > Vombatus ursinus. The sequence continues at coordinate 4,516,084 of NW_020948951.1, read as the reverse complement.
TTTAAAGGTTAAGTGACTTGTCCAAGGTCCCATGATTAATGAATGTTAGAATTACTGTTAGAACCTAGGCCTTTTAATTCTAAGTCTCATACTGTTTCCACAACAATGGGTATCTTTTGCATTTTTTTTTAAGCAATGGCATAACTAGGTCAAGGAAATATTTTAGGCAGATTATTCTTTCTGGTAGTAGTGTGCAAGATGGACCAGAAGAAAAGAAGTCATGGGAACACATGGTGCAGGGCAATTTTCAGCCAAATCTCTCTGAGTGGGGCTGGACACAGACCACATCATAACATGGCAGGCCTACCAGCAACTCCCAGAACAGTTTTCCACAAGAGAATTCGCGCTAAATCATCACAATTAATATTTGTTCAATGTTGCTGCTCAGGCCCATCTTGACAGGTTTTTCAAAACCTGTACCTAAACATTATGGAATGTCTACCCATGCAGGATCCCATTGATTTCAATCTTCCCCCTCATTTGTATCAGCATTTGAACTCTATGTAACCTGAAAGGAAAGCATATTTCTTTAGGCATTGAGTCCTTTAGTTAAAATTAAGTTATTGATGAAATTTCCCATAAGAATAAGAGAATACCCACTATCACACCAGCTCCATTAACACAAAACCAATCATAGGGAGATTTAAAATTGATTTCTACCTTTGTTAAATTTAATAATTCTAATTATAATACATAATGCTTTCAGGTTTGCAAAGCATAGTACAGACTGTTTCATTTGAGCCTCCCAACAACCCTGTCTGATATATCCCCAGTCAAAAGATAAGGAAACTGAAGCTCAAAGGTTAAATGACTTGCCCATGGTCACAGAGCTAATAAATACAAGAGACGAGATTGGAACCTGGGTCTTCCTGATTCTGAGCCCAGCCCTCCCTTAGGGTTAGCTGGCCTCCACAAAGTAGTTTGGTCAAATTCCTTTGATGCTAGGCCTCTGAGCCATCTCCAAAGGGAGGAGAGGATAGGAAGGAGGATGAGGATGTGGATGTGAATGTGGATGAGACTAGACCTGTGATTGTACTGACAGAGAACTCCTAGGTGAGGAAACTCCTTCTACCAGTGCAGGCTAGCAACTTCTCTCCAACATACAATTTAGAGGGCTGCCTAGAGCATGGCCAAGGTCAGATGTTTTGCTTTTGGCCACACCACAAGCATGGGTCAAGGGCAGGACAAGAACTGAGAATGTGAGGGTTTTGTGGCCAGATTTCCAACTACTATACTATGGCTCTTGAGAGTAAGAAAGAGTGCAAAATGTAATGTTCACCTAAAAGGCTGAGTGTCTGACAACTCTTTGAGGTTTATACCCCCCAAGTTCCCAACAGGCAACCCTGATGGCAGCTCCCATCACTATCTAGGCAGGTGATCAGTCTTATCTTGTCAAAATGGGAAGAGAAGAAAGCCTTATAAACCAAGAAGGGGGTAAGAATTTATTGTCTGTCCTTGTTCTCACCTCATCCTGTGCATCTTTATCAAGTACAAAGAAGCCCAATAAGTCTAATTTTTAAACTTCTTAAAGCATTTCTCTCCCCCCCCTTAATTTTAAAATACACATTTTAAGGTATTCGCCACCAAAATCTTACTCCAAGGTCATTTCCTAGCATGGAAGTGACCTTGGATTCTCGGTAGCTATGCCAGCAGAGCACAGAATCTGGCAGATCTAAACAAAGCTAGAAATGCCTGGAATATGGGTCCAAGTCATGGATTCTGCCATCTAAAGACCAGATTGGTTATACGTGGAGAGGCTAGTTATCAACAGGTTGGCCACCAGGCAATACGTTTATCTGTACACAGTAATTAGTGATTATCTATGATTTGGAGGGGTTGTGATCTGGTACATCAGTGGATATTGTGACATCATAGATCTTTTGAAGTATTTTAATAAAGATTAGGCCCATTTATTTGTATACATATAAACTTTAAAATGATGACAGAATTCTGCTTTATTAATTGGTGAATATTCAAGAAGGTCATATCTGAAATTGTAGAAACCTGTATGTTCTAAACATACTTGTCTCTGTTAAGTCTTATCAGTCTTTGACTGCAAGACCTTAGAAAGCAGGCACAATACTGGCCTAAATCACTCTGAAGAGAGCCTCAAATAGTATACATGTATAAGTAGATGCTTGATCAATTCTTTATAATGATGGCAATAGTCAGATGGTAGAAACATAGGCACTATTGTAAGAATAGAAAGCATAAGATCATAGAAAGTAGAGAAAGGCTTGCAAACAAAAGAAAATTAAACAAACAGTGCCAAGGTATAAAAAACAAGTTGTGAAACCTATCACTAAAAGCCATGTGAATTATCATTTAAGTAACTGATTCAGAAACAAGAATTTAGCATCTTTGAGGAAAGGTGAAAAGAACTAGCATTATTTAACCTGTAAAGGGAAGGCTAAGGGAAGGTGTTATTTAAATACACATTTCATGAAAGTCCCAGGCCTAGCAATAACTGACTCATGGGGGTAGGGGTTGGTTTGCCCCACAACTCCAGAGTGTGAAAAGCGTCAGTTTAGCCACAGAACTCCTTTTTATCTGGGTAGTTACTGACCACTGAGGTTTTATCAGAAGGGAGGCATTACTACTACTATTACTACCACCACCAACACCTCCTACCACCACCACCACCACCACCACCACCACTACCACTACTACTACTACCAATACCTATACTACCACTACTAGTACTACTAGTACTAGTACTAGTACTACTACTACTACTACTACTACTACTACTACTACTACTACTACTATTACTACTAGCTTAATTATGGCATGTATCAAGTAGGCTTTTGTGGACCAACCCAGTAAACTGACCACAATTTATAATCTTACTTCTAGGGAAAGAATATGTTACACATTCAAAACCACCACAGAATTATAAGATCAAAATAAGCTTCTGAATATTTCCTAAAATCATAAAATGGGGACTACCTACAGAAAGAACATGAAATATCTGGATAATCATGAGAAAAAAGTGTCCCCACATAAAGAAATTTTATTTATTCAGATAACTGAATATTGTTACCTCATTAAGCAATGAAATTGTTTATTTTAGCCATTTTTGATACAAATCTTTCTAAAATGTATTATATACTTCTCAGACTTCTAAAATAGAGTATATTGAACATAATTTAATATTGTCTTGATGATTCCTGATCATTATGAGAAACATCATTGCACTGGCTTATAATACAAATTATAATGTAATATTATTTAACTCTATATTAAATTACCACAGACTGCAGTACTTTTTGAGTTCTTGGGTTTATTTTTTTTTTTCATAGTTTTTCCTGTATCTTAATGAAGGACAAGCTTTTACCCTTGTGGGGATGGCTAAGGTATAAATTTTCTGCAGTCCCTCCTAGTCCTAGAAAGTCAGAATATAAAATAATTATCATTTGCATAATTCTCAGGTAAGAAGTGAGCTATTGACATTAGAAACACTATTCACCAGGCCAGCGTACCTACTAGGCCACTAGACTTGACATCTGGTCATCCTGATCTTTATTAGTTATAAAGTCATTTAACTTCCCTGTGCTCTTGGCTTGGGGATAATATTTGTTTCACGTGGGATCATCCCTCACATGGGATGTTGTGAGGAAAGCACTTTGCAAACAATTAAAAAGCATGCTACAAATGAGTCATTCTTATTAGTGCCCCTCACCCTTTGATTGACTTCAACACTTGATAAGAGACTTAACAGTAGTCTACTAGGCATAGTGCTGGACTTCACAGCAGGCAAACGAGGGTCCAGGTGCATCTGAGCTTTCTCCTTACTCTGTGTATAACTTGGGGTAAGTCCCTTCTCTCTGAGTCTCACTGGCCTCTGCTGAAAATACAAGACTTAACTCAATGGCCTTTTGATTGCCTTCCAGCTCTAATTCTATGATCCCCGCAATGATTCTCAGATTGTGTGCACGACTGCAAAGATTCCTTTGCTTCTCTGTTATTCACTTTGGTTTACCTGACCAGTGCTAATCTAGGGAAGTTCTTCCTTCTTAGTCTTAACTTGGAAAAGGTCAGAGACTATTCTGTTAACTCCTCTCCACTAAACTGTGTTCTTCCTCATCTTTCTAAGTTCAAAGCTACACAAAGTTCAAAATCATTTGTTTTTACAGTTCACCCATTCTGTGCACTTTACTGAGAAAATAAAGATCATTCACCATGAGCTTCCTCTTCTCCTTCTTCTTTAAATCTCACCCCCATTCTTATCTTCTGTTTACTCCAGTTTCTGATAAAAAGATAGCCCTTCTCATCGAGACCAACACCTTTTCTTGTATGTTCTGGATCCTCCTATTTCTTTTTGGGTGATAGCCTCCACAATCATCCTCTCTCTCTGATCTTCAATTGCTCCTTATCTACTAGCTCACGAACTGCTTACAAACATGCCCTGGTCTCTTCTGTCCTTAATACTTGACTTTGCCATCCCCTCAAGATATTGTTCTACATCTCCCCTCCTTTCCATCGTCAAACTCAACGAAAAAATTGTCTATATTGCCTGCGATTCTTCTCTTCTGACTCACTTCTCAAATCCTTAAAATCTGGCACCCAGTCTCACCACTCAACTGAAGCTGCTCTCTCCCAAGTTGCCAATGATCTTTAATTGCCAAATCCAATGACTTTTTCTTAGTCTTCCTCCTTTGAGACATCCCTACAGCATTTGACACTACTGACCATTCTCTCCTCCTAGACAGTCACTCCTCTCCTGACTCCCCTTCCTCCTAGTCTGACCACTCCTTTCTCCATCTCCTGTGCTAGGCCATCATCTGTATCTCACCCCCTAACTAGAGGCATATGCCAAGGCTCTATCTTCTGGACTCTTCTTTCTCTACATTCACTCTCTTGCAAACATCATTAGCTCCCATGGATTAATTATCTCTACACAGGTGACTACTAGATACAACCAGCAACTGTCTGTCTCCTGAGTTACAGTCCTAGCATCATCAACAACCTAATAGACATTTCCAACTTGTTCCACAAGCATCTCAAACACATATCCAAAACAGATCATTATCTTTCCCCGAAAATCCACCCATCTTCCTAATTTCCCTCTCTGTGTCAAGGGAAACATTAGCTTTCCAGTCACCCAGGGCTGCAATCTGGGCGTCATTCTCAACTTCTTATTCTCCCTCACTGGGTCTAATCAGTAACCAAATCTTGCTGATTTTCGCTCCTATGACATCTCACATTCATCCCCTTCTCTCAGAGACTCACATGGACGCCACCTTACTTTAGGCCCTCATAACGTCTCACTTAGACTCTTGCAGTAGTTTTCTAATTGCTCTCCCTGTATCAAGTCTCTTCCCTTTCTAAAATACCCTCCACTTAGCCGCCAAAGTCCTTTTCCTAAATACAGTTCTCCCCTGCTCGGTAAACTACAGTCACTCCCTGTTATCTCCAAAACAACATAAAAACTCCTCTGTTGGCCATTTAAAGTCCTTCACAACTTGGCTCCAACCCAACCTTCCCAGCGTTATTATCCATTATCCCTCTTCACGTACTCCACAATCCGGCCAGACTTGTCTTACTGCTCTTCTTCACACTGGACAGTCTATCTCCCATCTCTGTGCCTTTACACAGGCTGTCCTCCATGCCTAGAATGTGCTGTCTCTGCAGAGGTGACACTGTCTCTTGGAATCAATTTCCTCAAAAATTCAATTCAAATGCCACCTACTATATGAGGCTGCTAACACTTCCCTCTAAGATTACTTTGTATTTATTCTGATATATTTTTATATCCTTAAATGTTGTCCCCTTACCCTTAGAATATAAGCTCCCTGAGATCAGGAACTATTTAATGTTTGTCTTTATACCTCCAGTGACTGGCTTATAGCAAGTGATCAATAAATTCTTACTGATAATTGAGCTGGCACTAATCAACACAAGCAACCCATTTTCCAAAACCAAGCTTAAGTACTACAGAAGTACATACTTCTGCATTAAGATACAGTCTAGGTTAGTTATGTGTGTATCTATTTGTTTATTACTTGTGTCTTCATCTTTTCCATATTGGTCCTATCTTCCTCATTAAGTTGGCCCTATAAGGAAGTGTTATACATTTCTTGATTTTCTTCCTATATACATATGTATATAGCATACATGTATGTAGTACACACACCCCTAGTTCCAGATTCTATTAATGTAGCTGACCTACAGAAATAAATAATTGGTAAACATTTAAGTGATTCCTCTATGTCAGGCACCAGGCATGGTGCCAAATGCTGGGAAGGCAAACACAAAGGTGAAAGAAACCCCATCCTTAAGGAGCTGATATTCTCATGAAGAAAACAACACATACATATGTAAGTGTATACAGAATATCTACCAAATGAGTATCAGGTAATTTGGAGATGGAGGGCACTGGCAGGTGAGGGAAAGTTGGAGATCAGGAAAGGCTTCACAGACAAGACAATACTTCAGCTAAGTTTTGAAGACAGTCTATAGACCTGCTACCTTTTATTATTATGTTACTCTGAATAGAAATTTTTGTTTTGTTTTGTTTTGTTTTGTTTTTTGTTTTTAGGCAATTGGGGTTAAGTGACTTGCCCAAGGTCACACAGATAGTAAGTGTCAAGTGTTTGATCTGAGGCCGGATGTGAACTCAGGTCCTCCTGACATCAGGGCCGGTACTCTATCCCCTGTGCCACCTAGCTGCCCCTGAATAGAAATTTTTGATACAATATGTGTATGTCTCTCTGTTTTTCACCAACCTATTATGGCGGCTGGCTCTTCCTGCTACCTCTACCTTCAAAGGTTTTTTTCTTAACCACTGACTTGCACAGATAGACACTTAAATGTTTGTTGAACTGGATTGAATTCTGGAGTGGGGACAAGGAGGCAGAAAGACTGCCATAAGCCCAACCCACCTCACCTGCTCTGGCTGAATTCTCTGTGCCTGAAGAATTTGTAACACTTAGGAGTGTGGGAGTTGGGGGGCTGGCTATGGCATTTAGTTTCCCATATTTACAAAAGATCTTTACTCACAACACTAAGCCAAGATGCTAACCCTAGCAAGTTAGCACTAGTGGCTGAAGAACTGTGGGCTCTGGAAATCTAGGTTAAGTAGTTAAGCAACTAAAAACATGGGTATGAAGCACTAGACTAGCTGCTAATAACTATACTGCATTTTATGACATACCCCTCCCCTAAACACATTTTTTCACTTTAAAAAAAAATCAAGGTTTCCTTAGTAGTGATATTTTTAAGCCTCTCTACTTCTGTAATTTCTTTTTATTTCTAAGTCATGCAAATAAACACACACAAAACTCCCAAGCGCTATTCAATATACTTCATGGGTGAAAAAAACCTACAACAGAGTAATGGCAAGAAAACAGAGCAAATTTAACCAAGGAAAGGCTAAACACAAGGAGGCAAACTTATAGAGAAATAATCAAAAAAAGCTTTGCTTCAAAAGAAAAAGGTTGGACAATCCTCAGTATTATTTGTATTCAGAGAAATGAGAGAATAATGTATTTGTCACAGACACTTTAATTTTTAGTGGCCACACCTGGCCTGTTTATGTTTTTAGGGTGCCACTACATAACTCCCCTGGTTCTTCCTAAAACAACCATGCTGTGTAAGCACCATACATGGATAATTCTCAAAATGATATAATAAGGTGCTACTGGAAGAATTCTAGGGAGAGCAAATAATCAAACATCTATTCCTTGCTTCACAATATAATTGGATTTTTCTATCTTTATTTTCAGGTTAGGGCTTCAAGAATAACCCTGGAATAGAAGGAAAGCTTTTTTTTCCCTCGGATGGCAATTTATAATGACCACACACAGCTACAGCTATTGCCTAACTAAGGTGAGAGGGCCAGATCGAGTACAGCTAGGAAGGTGGGGAATGAGTCAGGGCCAGGAGCCTTCTGACCCAGAACCACCTTTGATCTATAGCACTTCTTATTTGGGGCTGGAACGTGTGAGACCCAGGCAGGCAATGACATTACTTGGGGCTCCCGCCTCTCAAGGGTCTAGCACTTCCATGATGATTGGCTGCAGAGGTACATAAAAACTTACCCTTCTGAATACAGTTTTGTTCTAGAAACTTGTATCCAAATTTATATTCGAGCCTCTGACCCCACAGACTTCCTAACTTGTCAGGTATCACTTAATTTCAAATCTCATAGGATCTTTTCTCATCTCTAACAATGATACCAAACAGCGTGTTGTATTCTGCCCAGCACAACAGATTCAAGCTGAAGACTGGATCTGAATGAACAATGCAGACTGAGGGTGATTATTTTTGTTTTAAAGGACAGAAAATGATTGATTATTCCTCAGCATGGAGTCATTTTCCCACAGAGCAATAAATCAGAACCCATTCTAACCTCAATGGCCTGTCATTCTGCTAAAATGAACTTTTCAACCATATACACAGGGTCTAGTTCAGAAAACTTGGTAGAATCTGAGGCAAATATAATGGGGAATGAAGACTTCCCCAACTTAACCTTAAAGAGGAAGTCTACTAATAAGTTATCTATTCCAATAATATCTAGTTCACATGTTCTTGCTAAGCAAGAGACAATGAAAATTCACTTGGCAGTGTTTTCTGATAGCACTTCTGAAAACAATACAAGAATGTTAAAAATGAGAGAAACTGACCAAACTTTTCAACATACTTATCAAGAAATGTGCAATATTTCCCTACAAGACTTGAAAAATAATAGTAGAGTGAAAAATATTCTCGTGGTTTTAATAAAAACTAGTTAGGATAAAATTTTGCCAAACAAATTTCTTTTAAAAAGTCATCTCAGAAAAATGAGCCTATAGCAGCTAAGGCTGCTGCCTGTTCAGTGTCATTCATTGGTTTTTAAAGTGTCTATGAATGCTATTTGCAAAGTAGGGACAGATTGTAAAGTTAGACATTAACTTACATGGCTGTTGAGTAAACTGCTTTTGTGTGATGTAATCCCTTCATTTTTTTGTAGGTTTTCAATCGCCATTTCAAGCTAAAGAAAATGTGTGCAGGAAAACAAAATAAAATGGAAAAAAAAAAAAAGGAAATCAGAGAGTTAGCATCAGCCAAGATTTGTTTTATTAATATCCAAATTATGATTAATGCTTCCTATCACAAAAGACTTGTGACATAAGGCAGGTAAATGAGGCACAGTATTTATGAAATGAAGCTGTAGCAAAGAAATGTTATTTCATGACAAGCAAAGGAACCAAAAAGCCTCTCAAACAACAAGCAGCCCAGTGAGGTCCGGTGCTTTAGCCTTGTGGGTTTGACTGTCATGAGCCGCACGTGGCATGCACAAGCACTCACTCCCATCAGCACAACTTCCCCCCCCATAGCAAAGAAAGCCTGATTGTTACCCCCTCTCAAGGGCTTAGCTCTCTGTGCACAAGCATTGTCCACCCACAACATTCAAGCATAGTTCTAGGGACCACGAAGAGATACAGAGGAAATCAGACTGTCTCCCAATGTTCCAGAATTCTGTGAGCTCACAGGGAACTCTATACCAGGTCAATGTAAGAATGCCTATAACAAGACACCAGCTGCACGCAAACATTATTGAACAAAGAACAGAAATGTGGGAGGCCATAGGGTAAAGTATGAAATACCCTGATGGAGCTAGTAGTCTTTGAGCTGGGTCCTAGTGAAGATAACATACTCAGACTGAGGGATCAAAGGAGTGATATGACAAACTAGTGAACCAGGAAAAGCTAAGGGAAAGTCAGCATTGTACACAGTACTAGAACATTTTCTTTACCCTAGCTGAAGTGTTAATATTAAAGAGGAAACCTCCAAGAGACTTCTAAATCCATCTCCAACAATATTCACATACAGTATGCAGAATAATTTGGGGGTACAAAGTCAACAGTGCAGAGTACTCTACTAGATATTAAACGAGATACAAAGTTTATTTAAAATGTGGTCCCTTAACTTCATGTAGCTTATAGTAGGAAACACAAGGCAGATAGATAGCATTGACGATAGAGCACCACCAGTTGTAGAGTCAGGAAGGCCTAAGTTCAAATCCTGCCTTAGACTTGGGTGACCTTGGACAAAGTCACTTTTGCCTTTGTTGCCTCATTTTCCTCATCTGTAAAATGGGTATAATAGCAGCACCTATCTCACAGGGTTGTTGGGAGGATAAAATCAGATAATTTTCTTTTTCTTTTTCTTTTTTTTTAGGCAATTGGGGTTAAGTGACTTGCCCAGGGTCACATAGCTAGTAAGTGGTAAGTTTTTGGTCTGAGGCTGGATTTGAACTCAGGTCCTCCTTACTTCAGGGCCAGCGCTCTATCCACTGCGCCACCTAGCTGCCCCAAATCAGATAATTGCATTGCAATTGCACTTTGCAAATCTTAAAGTACTATTTAAATATAAGCTATTATTACTCTTACGGGATGAAAAGGACAAAAGGAAATGTTGCCAATTAGGGGGTGGGGAATCAGCAAAGGCTTGGTACAGGAGGTGGCATCTGAATAGAGCCTTAAAAGATAGGTAGAATTCAATGGACCAAGTGGGGAGGAAGAACATTCCAGGCACAAGGAATAAACATTTCCCTTTGAAATTACCTTCTTTCTACTCTGTATAGTTTGTATATACAGAATTATTTACATGTGGCCTCCCCCATTAGAATGTTACTGAGTTTTTATTTTTCTTTGCATCCCCAATGTTTAGGACAGTGCCTGGCACACAACAAGCACTTAATAAATGCTTTCTGACTGATTAACTGTGAAGTTTATATTCTGATAGAACATAAGCACTTTGAGGGCAAAGTTTATTTCACTTTTTTCTTCGCATCTCTAGTTCCTATCACAGTACCCTTGGCACATAGTATGTACTTGGTAAAAAAATTTATAGTGCAGTGGATAGAGTGCTGAGCCTGGAGTCAAGAAGACCTGAGTTCAAATCCAGACTCAGACACTTACTACCTGTATGACCCTTCTGAGACGAGTCATTTAATCTGTTTGCCTGAGTTTTCTCAACTGCAAAATGGGATCATAATAGCACCTCCCAGATTGCTGTGAGGATCAAATGACATCATATTTGTAAAGTGCTTAGCACAGTGCCTGTCACACAGTAGTATGAGCTTAATAAATGCCCCCTTGATACCTTATGTGGTAGGCAATGAGAAGTCTCCTTCAGGTGAAATGAGGCCTGACTGAACCACATATCAAATTCTGACTTGGATGTCCAGGAAGAAGACAAGGTAGTAGTATCTTTCCCTAACTAGTCTGCCACTCTGATTCCAGGAAATTAGATATGGATACTGACTCCATACTCTAAATTTAGGCAAAGGGAGAGTAGGAAAAAAATGTGGCTAAAGGCAGTCCCCTAAAGACAAATAAAAATAGACAAAAACCCTCAGAGGCTTTGGTAATTCTGATCTGTAAATTCCAGCCAATGAAATAGTTTTGTTCCTACAACACTGTGTTTAAATATTAGTAACTCCAAACTCCTCTCAAGCACAATCATTCCAAAATTAGCTAGAATAGGGGTGGGGAACCTGTGGCCTCGAGGCCACATGGAGATTCAGTCAAAGGGCCTCCCTTGAGGACCTAGAGGGCCACTCATGGCCTCGAAACCACAGGTTCCCCACCCCTGAGCCAGAATATGCCCCTGTAGCTTTGGGCAGCCCAGTCTAAGACTTAGGGAACAAGCTTCCTCAGTTCAGAAGGCCTAAATGTGTCTCAACCCAATGCTGCGCTGACCTTTGGATAGGACAGATTCCGAGTGGGCAACTCCTCTGGTGTACATTGTACAGACACCCTGGACAGAATGCTATCAAGCAATTTCAGGAGAGCATTCCATATAAAGCAGGAAGCCAAGATAATTCATGAAATGGTTAAGAACAAGGATTTAAATAATGCACAACCCTGGGAACTTAGTCAATATAATTAAACAATAGCTGGCATTTATGTAGTACTTTAAGGTTTACAAAGTATTTTACATATGTACATTATATATCTCGCTTAATCCTCAAAACAAATCATTGGGTATGTAGTAATGTTATTACAGCCAAATATTTATTTAGTGTCTACCATTGTATGTAGAATACTATACTAGGTACAGCAGGAGATAAAAAGTTTTTGACACTGTCCCACCAAATTTAAGACTGGTAGAGGCAGAAACAAATACACATAAAATACCATAATGGCTCAAAAATACATTTTTACCAACATTAGGTGGTAAAATAAAGTGAGAGGTCTCAACAGGAAGGCTATTACCGATGAGGTGGTAGCATGTAATCAAATAAGGCTTTGTGAAGAAGATAGCATTTGAATTGGGTTTACAGTTTAATATGGGGATATGATCTTAAAAGTGAGTGGGAAATGGGGGAAGGTAAAGTGTAATGATTCCCTCTACAGCCCTTGCTTTATGCTTTGAATGGCCTTAGGTTAGAAAGCGACCGGATATTGGATTTAACCAAACAGATAGAGGAAGGGAAGAAAATAACCTCTTTCTAGAATATTTCAGGATGTCTGTGAGACTCCAGGAGGCTAAGATGTTTAAGGACAAGAGCAGAAGCTGAGGCTCCCACTTCCTCTGGTTCTTGCTCAAGAATCCCAGTAAACAGGTAAGCAGGCAACACTGAGACCACAATGAGCATAAGCTCTTATTGTAGCCAAAAGAATTTCAAAATCCCCATATGGAAATAAAGTACTGTTCAAGGCGTAGGATCACAAAGACTAAATGGTGATAGAGTATACAATTAGGACATATCCAAAGGCAAATCTAAAATGAAACAATCTCCTATTTAAGAAATGTGCCTACCATTCCATAGTTCAGTAGAGGGAGCCAAAGCTCCACGACATACCATTCATTCATTGCACAAGTATCTCAGACCATAACAATTTGATTAGGAGTAACTAGGGGACCTGAAGAGTCCATCTTTGACTCCTGGATGAGACTCTGACCATTCCCACTTCACAATAGCTGCTATTCATACAAAGCAACTTGTATCAAGATTATAATGAAGAGCAATTAAAAACTTTTCTGAAGAACTAACTAGCTTGAGTTTATGGTCTTAAATGATACTTATAATGGACTGTCATGTAATTTTGCATAAAACCCTTGGAAATGAACAGACTATTTCTTCATTTTATGCCACTTTTGACTCTGGTCAACTGGTTGTTGCTAATAGCCACATGGCAAAGGTCTTACACTAACAAATTTGGGAAAACAAACAACTTTTTTATTAGTAGCTTTGAATTTGGCTACTTGACTTTATAGTTCTAATGGGAGAAAGGATTTCTATTGTGGATGTACACACCTCTTGGTAAAATCTTTTGATATGTAATGACCACAATTGAAATACAACCTTTACTTTTGGCTTAATAGAACTATTCATACCTTCTGTTAATTTTAAAAATATTTTACATATAAATAATGTAATGAATTATCAAGAAATATCAAGAAATAATTCTTAAATGTTAAGAATGGTGTACAGAAATCACATAACCATGTGAACTTGGGCAGATCTCTTCACATTTCTGACACTCAGTTTCCTCATCTGTAAAATTGGGGTGGGGGAAGAGTTCTCTGACATTTTGTAGTGGGCTGAAAACTTGGTTAGAAGAAGAAATGGCAAATTAAGGAAGGAGAGTATTCTAAAAGGTAGAATTATAATTTGGCTAAAAGAAAGAACCTGGATATTAGCACCAGCAAAAGGCAATATTATAAACAAGAAAGTTATAAATAAAAACTATTGTATGCAGAAAAAGTTAGGGGAATATGTAGAATTCACCTAGATTTAATATATCATTAACCTAGCAAAACTTTTATAAAATGCTTGTCTAGACTCTAAAGGCAGTATATTCAAAGTTGCTGAATTTGGCAAGGAGAAATTTTAGAAGATACAAAAGTAGAGAACTCTATTAAATAAAGCTTTATGGACCTTATGAGATTAATTAAAACAAAAGATCATTTGAGAAGGCAGAGCAGCAGACCCAGTATAGCCAAGCTCCCTTCCACAAAACTCCTCCAGAAAGACCTAGAAAATGCACCAGACCAAATCCTGATGGGGAAGTCCAGAAAAATGTCATTTATCCAGGCCACATTAGCATAAGGAGATAGATGGAGAGGTCTGCTGTCACTGAGAGGGTTGGGCTAGGAGAAAACTCCAGGAGCACTCCAGCACCCAGGGAGTGCTGTGTACTAGAGCACAGAGAGATCCCAGACCTATACTAGGGCACTGCGATGGAGACAGGTGCAAAGTATCGGCTTTGTTGACCACTACCCGGCTCTGGATCACAGATCCAGGGCAGAGAAGGAGGCCTGTACAGGAAGTGGTGTTCTCAGGTAGTGACAGCCCGGGCAGTGTACTGATAAAGGAGGAAGTTCAGAAGCAAGCACTAACAGTGTGGCTCAGACCTCAGGAACACAGCAGGATCTCAGTTCCAACATCTATCCCGGCCTGCAGAATCAGCACGGGAAGCCCAGACCAAAACAGAGCTTATAAATCTGTCACTGAACCAACAAAACTTCCAAGCTGGCTAATAGTGGGGGCCGAGTTCAACTAATGTTACTCAGACCAAAACCCAGGTCAGGAACTTGCAAAGCTCAGACTAGGGGCAGCAATCAAACTTTGCCCTAGATCAAATGACTCTGGGAACACTGAAAGCTTAAAGGTCCCCACTCTGAGCTGTCCCTGAGATCCTCAAGTAACATGACATTCAATGATGGAAGAAAGTAGCAACAAAAACAGCCCAGACCTTCCCTCCAGAAGTGTGGAAGAGCTCAGTCCTAATTTCAAGTCCAAAGTCAGGAAGTAGAGTGGGAGAGTGGTCGGGAAAAAAAAAAAAAAAAGATCCCCGCCAGAGTGAGCTATTATGGCAGCAGTGAATGGAGAGAGGAGGGAAGAGGAATGCACGGGGGGGGGGGGGGGGGGATGGTTAGAGAAAACTATCTCACATAATCAAGGTGTGCAAGTAGTCATCTATACAAGCAAGGAGCAGGGGTGGAGAAAAACAGCTGACATTTCAACCTCTCATCTGAACTGGTCAAAGGAAAAGAGAACACTCACACACATGAATGTCCACATTGTGCAGTATTTTGCTCTAAGGATGTACAAAAATATTTGTAGTCCTTTTTGAGGTGGCAAAGAACAGGAATATGAGGGGATAACCCATAAATTGGGGAATGAATGTACAAGTTATGGTATATGAATATGTTGGAATACTATTGTGCTGTAAGAAATGATGGAGATAGTTTCAGAAAAACCTAGGAAGACTTATAGGAGCTGATGCAGAGTGAATAAAACCAGAACAACAAGCATTTTCTTGCTTTTTTTTAAAAACATGGCTAATATGGAAACATGTTTTGCATGACTTCACATGTATAAGGGGCATCATATTTCTTGTCTTCTCAGTGGGTGAGGGAGGGATGGGAGGAAGGGAGAGAATTTAGAACTCAAAGTTAAGAAAAAAAGAATGTTAAAAAAAATAGCAATGTGGCAAAGTAGATTGTGTCCTGGGACTGAAGTCACTAAGACCTGGCTTCTAATCCCACTTCTAACACTTCATAAGCTGTCTGACCATGGTCTAGTTACTTAACCTCTCTGATCCTTAGGTTTTTGATCTGTAAAATAGGGATTATCACAATGTTTGTATTACCTATATCTGAAAGGGCCATATGACATCATGTATGGAAAGCCCTTTGTAAGCTTCCCACTGCTCTTTAAGATTTTTTAAGTAGAGGTATAATAAATATTTATTGATTTAAATAAACTAAGTACTTTCTTATTCGTTAGCTAATAATTCATTAGCCCAAAATTAGCTTTCAAAGTTTGGGATTTTAGGGAGAGAGTGATAGTAGTCTGATGGTGACCCCAGAACTGACCTTTCACTTCAGTACAATAACACCCTCCTAGGCCCTACCAACACCACATAAAGCACAAGGTTCACTGGCTTTTGTATCCTGCATGTCTCATGCATCCTAGGATGGTATGCATTTTATGCTGGCTTATTTTTTTTAAATCATAGTACTACACTGATCAATCATGTTCAACTACTGGCTCCATGGTCGTCTTATTTGTATGTAACTATCTTATTTCCCAGAGTCCATCAAGTTGCCCCACATCCCTGAGTTGATTATTAATTCAAACTACATTTCCTTTGTGGATCTATCTATCTATCCCTGCCTGCTCTGCACCGGTTAAGTCTAATTTAAGTCTCTCATATTGCCTGAAATACAAGAAGATGGGAGAGGACACCAGACTAAATTTATTATATTTCATAAAATCTCATATAATTGGCTAGAAAAAATTGGATCAAAAATTAGCCTTTCAATTTTTAACTTAAGTCAAATGACAACTGAACATCCCAGCTCTAACATACTGGCTATTGACTCTGGTTAAGTCACTTAACTCTAGGCAGCTTGAAGATTATAAATTGCAGAAAAGATGCCTTCCTACATTGGGAGAGGAAGTTTCCTCACCCACTAGTTCCCTAAACCAATGAAATTGCTAGTCTCCTCCCTATTATCTTGATTTGAACAAACCAGGACACTTCAGCAGAGATGAGGGCACATGTGCTTAATTTTCTCTGAGAAAGACTTTTATTTCACAGGAGCTAACTTCATAGTGAGGGATATATACCAATCTGGGGGGTCAGATAAACTAAGAAACAGTTTAGTCCCCTTAAAATAGATCATTGAGATGTGTAGGCCCTCTAACAATTTCCTTTAAATGGACACTAGGAAAAAATTTTTTTTAATGCAAATCTGATAAAAATATCAAGAAATAAATCTATTTACCAAAAATAAACTTTTAAAAATAGCTTTTAGAATTTCATCCTTAAAAATGTTAATCTTGGAATAAAAAAAGTTCTGTGACCTCCCAAACTATGGGATTTCATAAGTGATCATTTATGTTCCACCACTAAGACTATCTTAGATGCCTTTTCCTTAAGGCAAAGGAGTATGTTTCCTGGTGTCTCTTAGAAGTGAAGGGTTTTACAACTCTGAGGTAAGATCTTACACCTATCTGAAATGACAAATGCTGGAGGGGATGAGGGAAAATAGGGACACTAATGAACTGTTGGTGGAGTAGTGAACTGGTCCAACCACTCTGGAAAACAATTTGAAACCGTGCATAACATTTGACCCAACAATACCACTAATAGGTCTATATCCCAAAAAGATCAAAGAGAAAGGACCTATATGCACAAAAATATTTAAAGCAGCTTTTTTTTATGGTAGCAAAGAATTGGAAATCAAGGGGATGCTCATCAACTGGGGAATGGCTGAACAAGCTGTGGCAGATGATTGTGATGAAATACAATTGCGCTATAAATTGGGGGTGGTTTCAGTAAAACATGGTAAGACCCATATGAACTAATGCAAAGTGAAGTAAAAAGAACCAGGAGATCACTGTACATAGTAACAGCAATGTTGAAATGATGACCAATGTAATGATGTGAAAAACTTGGTTTACTCTGATCAATACAATGATCCAAGACAATGCCAAAGGACTCATGATGAAAATGAAAAAAAGCTACTCCCCTCTAGAGAGAGAATTGATGAACTGAGTGCACATTGAATTATAATTTCCTCACTTTCTTTATTTTTATTGTTTTTTTAAAAAAATATGGCTAATACGGAAATATGTTTTGCATGATTTTACATGTATAATTGGCATCATATTGCTTGCCTTCGCAGTGAGTAGGGATGGAGGGAGAGAATTTGGAACACAAAATTTAAATATAAAAGAATGGAAAATAAATAATAAGAAGTATACAAAAAAAGGGCTTTAAAACACACATACACAAATATACACACACACACACACACACACACACTTTTCAAGAATACAACTTGTTGATTGCTGACTGATACCCAGATTTCTCAAAAAACCTTTTTAGTATAAATAGCACAGAGCATACTATTATAATAAATGTTTTCAAAAAAACCCAAATATTCAAAATTCATTTCCATTTATTAGCCCTGGAGTTGAGATCATACCTACACTAATGAGTAGTTATGACTTGAGGAAGACTTCACATGCCTTAAAAAACTTTAGCTTGTGTTATATAGCAAGCTGGTTATTATTGCAAAAGGAGAAAAACCAGTAATGTGGAGATCAGCTTTTAGCAAAACTTTCGTCACACTCACAAATTACACTAACCTCATTTAAAAAAATCAATCAAAACATGACATCAGAAACAAGTGAAAAGGCATGCAAATCTCCCACCTATGATCCATCCTAGGTAGTCCCCACTAACAATATTTTACTTTGCAACATATATCAAGTTTTGAGGTCATAGACTTTCAACATGAAAGCCATTTACAGGTCGCTGCATGATAGAGTGGAAGCAGATCCTGTTCCCAGTTAGAGGAGTACTGGGATCACATTAGAGCCCAATGGATCTTTGATCCCAGGTAAACTGTCTCATCCCTCAGGATCTTCATCTGATCAGGGAGAATGTGACAACAATAACTGCACTACTTAACCTCACAGGTTGTGTTTCGGAAAGTGCTTTATAAACCTTTAAATGCTCCATATATGCGAATGTAGATCAGGGGATTCACAACAAGAAGGATCAGAGATCTACTAGCTGAGGTGTGTCATTTAGCCATCAGACTGGGGAAGCCCCTAGACCCCTTTGTGAAATCATTGTTTAACAAATTGCATAGAATAAGAGAGGAAACTAATAATGTTAAAATATCAAAATTATTTGAAAGTTATCAAAATATTTTAAAAACAAATTCACAAAACCTGATCCCTAGGTTAAGAACACCTAACCTAGTCCAAACCTCTCATTTTTATAGACAAGTAAACTGAGGCCCTGGGAAGTTAGGTACTTTTCCTAAAGTCACATAAAGTTTACATAAAGTCATAAAGTCATTGTATTAAATAGCAAGGATTAAAACCCAGGTTTGCTACCTTCTTCTATCACATTATGCTGCCTCTTCCTTCTTCTTGAAACATTGGCATGATGTTACCGTTTTTACACAATAGTTTGGGCTCAATTAATTTTAAGGAATTTGAATTTTAAAAATTCTTGTTCCTAATGAAACAAGGCAACTTATATAGTAAGACAGCTGGTGTTGAGCTTTTCCTAGCCTTTGTTTTTAGTAAGTGTCCCCAACTGGGCAGAACCCAAACTTGTTAGCCTAAGCAGCTGCTGATATAGCAATCAAAATGTCAGAAGAAAGCCTGATTTCCTAAAGCTATTCATAATACAAACAAAAGGAAAAACGTAAATCCACAAAAGCTAAATTTGCTTTAAATCCCCAAATGATAATGTCTGAATGCCACAGCACCACAAAATTGTGTGGTCCATTCCATGGATCTTTTAAGATATAAGTTGACAGGATCATAGAGCTAGAAGAGCCTTGGAGGCAATCTTTTTCCAACTTGTCATTTTACAGATGAAGAAACTGAGACCCAGGGTGGCTAAATGGCTTGCCCAAGGTCAGTCGAGAAGGAAGCATCAGAGGTGGGGTTTAAACCCAGGCCCTCTGATTCCTGACCCATGGTTCTTTCCACTGTACCATGCTGCCTCTCTCCACAAGCTGCTGCTGAAATTGAAGCTCACTCGTCTTAACATTAGCAAAAAGCCTGGCTAACACGAAGCTTTGAAAGGATCAGAGGGACTCTTTATGATTTGAGCTAAGAAAGGCAACCACTGTGCACTCAAATGACTAACAAGTCTTTAAGGGTGCAACTTAGAATTCCCTTAGAAGTAGAATTGAAATATGTCCATGTGAAGGCCGGAGGGTAAAGTATAGGAAGATGGGATGTGGAAGATGAACAGGAGAGGGACTCCTACTCCTAAAGGCCCCTGCACCTCCAGCTTGAGTGCCTCTCCTGTGCGAGGGCACCGAGCTCCTTTCTAAGGTTTTGGGTCTTGCTTATATTATACAAGAAAAGTATGAGACCTAAAATGTTCAAGCAACCATTTTTAGGTCTCTAAAAATGCATCCTAATACAAAAGGCTGATGATGCAAAGTGGGAAACCAGAATAACATTTCCAAATGTAAAGGACTCCATCCTTGGAGAACAGACACAGGTTAGAATAAGCCTGCTAAAGACAGTTTTATTGGGAAATGCCTCCACATGCCTTTCATAAATCTGTCTGCTGTTTCATTCATTTCAAAGTGGGAAGGAACCTCAGAGGCCAACTGTAGACCAATCCACCTCAATACATGAATTTGTTATTCAGTTGTGTCTGACTCTTCATAACTCCATCTGGGGTTTTCCTGGCAGAGATACTGGAGTGGTTTGCCATTTCCTACTCCAGCTCATTTTACAGAGGAGAAACTGAGGCAAACAGGGTGAAGTGACGTGCCCAGGGTCACACAGCTAGTAAGCATCTGAGACCAGATTTGAACTCAGGAAGATGAGTCTTCCTGCCTCCAGGCTCGGCACTCCATCCACTGTGCCACCTAGCTGCTCCTACAATATGTGAACACTTTCTGTAATGTCTCTAACAGGTGATCATCCAGTTGAATACTTCCATTGACTGAATGCTTTTTTAAAATGTTTTATTAATTAGCTTATTTTTAGTTTTCAACACTCACTTCCACAAGATTTTGAGTTCCAAGTTTTCTCCTCATCTCTCCCTTCCCCTCACCCCAAGACAGCATGCATTCTGAATGGCCCTTACCCCAATCTGCCCTCACTTCTATCACCACCCCCTTCTCTTATCCCCTTCTCCTCCTATTTTCCTGTAGGGCAGGACAGATTTCTATACCCCATTGCCTGTATATCTTATTTCCCAGTTGCATGTAAAAATAATTTTTAACATTTGTTTTTAAAACTTTGAGTTGATTGAATGCTTTCTACAGATAACAATTTGAAAATTATCCGCTCTTAAAAAAAAAAGCACCTAGACTAGTGATGGAAGGGTATCAGCCTGAGATAGTACGTAGACAACCATCACAGTAGCATCTTTCACTCCATGTACTTTTTTGAAAACAAAAATATCCAGAAAGGTAATATGTTCCTATTTTAATTATAAATTTCACCAGTATAGTTTTAGAATTTATTCAGTTACAAGAAGAAATAGGGGTTTGGAGGACAGAGATCTACGATTTCACTGGTATAGGAAACTCTCTAGTAAAGATACTCTAGCTTCCAGGGCATCATTTTCTCTGCAATTCAGAGTCTTAGAGAGTTGCCTAGACCAGGGGTGTCAAACTCAAATAGAAATGAGGGTCACTAAGCCATATACAAGGATCCTGGTGACCCACATATACTGATTTAGAAAACCACCTATTAACACTATTTATGTTTTACTCTATTTGTGTTTATTTCATTAAATATTTCCAAATGATGTTTTAATCTGGTTTAGGCTGCACTTGGGAGTGTTGTAGGCTGCATGCCACATGTCTGAGACCTCTAGCAGCCTAGAGTCCTATAAAGTTCTAGGCTCATCACAAGCAGCACATGTCAGAGACAGGACTGGAGGTCCAAGTCTTCGGGCCTCAGAGACCAGCTTGCTATCCACTATGCTGTGCCACCACTCAAGAAGTGGTGGCTAGCATGCATTTCAAAGTATGATTAAGTGATTTTATCATTTAAAGTTAAGTATGCAAACATTTTTAGAACGTATACAAAAGTATTAAAACAAAACAGAAAAAGTACTAAAACGTTAAAAAAAATGATTATTGTTTCCTCCACTAAGATCCTACTCTAATGCTTCGCTGTGAAGCAGAGGGGACCCTTGTGTTCTCCAAGGCTAGGCCACCTCCATGTTAAGCTCTAGAAGGAACTGCCGAAATGGAATGGACCTTCAAGCGTGAGTCCAGGAACGGGCTATGTCTAGGGTCCACAGACCAGCCTGAGTTCAGGGAAGTTCCTTTCCAGATTGTCCATGGAGCATTAAATTTTTTCAGCTATAACCCTCAAACACTTTCTACTAAATCATGTAAGATTTGTGCTCTGCGATGGTGGGCCTTTACCAATGAAATCATAAGTTGTTGGCATATTTTAAGTAAAGAAACTGATCTTACTTATTCACCATAAAGGTATTTTGTATAATTACTACTTTGAAAGTACCCTGAATAACATTGTTTCTACTTTTCATTATTTAGTGTTAATATAAAAGTTGTACACAAAACATCTGGGAGGAGACAATCTGTAAATGGTATTTGTCAGATGCTGGCATCCCATTCCTCTTAAAAATTCAAGACAGCTCCTCATTATTTATTCCTAGAGAGAGGACTCAACTCTTATGGTGCTGGTAGGTTCCAAGACTAAGTACAGACCAGGCAGAGTCCTGTGTAAAGATTAAAAATTCAAACCACATCAGAAATAATTCCTTTTTTATGGTTTCAGAAACTTTGATCAGTTAAAATTTTGTGAAATAAATTCAGAAATATTACATATAGGTAGCCATACATTTCCTACAAATTGATGAACGTAGGTGTCAAAGCTCATAGGCATACCAATAAAGATTCAATTATTACTATGTTAAGGTTTTCACTATAACTTTATTTACACATAAAACATTAGTGGCATTTGGTGAATGTTGCCATTCATTCTTGTGGGTGCCAGATTGTACTCTAATTCTAATGAATAATGCAAATTAAAATTAAAGTACTGTGCTAAAAAAACTTTGTGCCTATAAGTCTCACAGAGGTTTAATTTAGACTGTAGAAAGCTTCCTAGTCATCAGCTATTAATTATTTTCCAAAGAAAATCAAAGGAAGGAGAGACAGATACACTTTAGGATACGGGCCAATAATCTTGGCTATGGAGGACTTCTGATGTTAGTCAGAGCCAAAAAGGAAAGAGACCAACTTCTGACTAACCAAAGATTCTAAAGTTGGGCCCAGGACATGGATAAGCACAGCTGTGATTATACCAGCAAATGTTGCCCTTGGGAGGCTCAGAAAATTCCCTTAAGGCAAGAAATAGAGGAAAAGAGAGGGTATGTGGCTTTCTCTTCCTGTACCCCGGCCCTGGAATTATACTTTGGATTCAGCAGGGGTGAAGCGATTATGGTGGAGGGCAGTCTTTAATGTACATGATACCCAAATGTGACTTTTGGGATATAAGGAATGAAGAGTAATTAGGATGGAGTCAGTAAGGTGTTAATCTCTGTTTTGAGAGAATAGTTTCAGCACATGCTGAGAAGCGAACAATTAACTTAGAAAGGATAGCACTTGCTTTCAGAAATAATGTGTACAGATGAAGAATATACTTTCTAACCTATAATTACATTAAAATACTCCAGCTTTAATATCCACAGAATAAAATATTCTTACTGGGAAAAGCTAGAAATGCACACTTAACCAAATAGTTTGGTCCAAGATTATTTTTCACTAATGGAGCCTTTGGAGAATGACATCTTCCAAGTGGCTTTCAATAAAAAATTTGCAAATTTTAGATTTGGACACATTAGTTTTCAAAGTGTTGGTTCACCATTACTAAAGTGACCTCAGGATATGTCTTACAACTATCCTTATATACACAAGACACATATAACTATTAAGTTCTCTTATATGACTGTACTATGGCCAACAGACATATCAGTGTTATCCAAAAACAACTTTAAAAAAAATTGAAATGTAATACTATATGAATTCCCAAATTCATAATTTCTTATTAGGCTGAGATCATAAGCCATCTCTATCCTTAACATTATAATATTTTAAATGCTCACTAAACGACCGTTTGATTGGCCAACTTCAACATGTCATATTTGTTTGCAGTGGCTAACAGAGGAGTTCATACGAAGTGAGTCAGCCACATTCTTGAAACAGGCTCTACTACTTACTCTTCAGGAAATACCAGTGGTAATATCATGTTTTAAAAAGGAGGAAAAATTAAGGGGGGAAAAATCCATTTTCCCCCCAATTGTCAGTCTATTAGAGAGATTTGGGATCTTTCTATAAAAAGAAGAATTAGAACCAGTTTATCTCACTATTAGCATAATTTTTTAGAATTGTGATTAATATGAGCAAGTAAGAAAATTTTGTTTTGAACAAGACTTAAAAATATACAAAAAATAGAAAATAAAATCATTAACTTAAAAACATTTGGGAAGTTAAAACTTTAAAGCAAGGAATAACTTGCTTTACAAATAAAGAAGAGTAGGTTTATTTCTTAAGGGAATAAAGCCTACCTATAATAATGTAATTACTAATTCGGTCCAGTTTTAAATAACTGAAAACACTGTCACCTCCAATGAGCCATCTAGTCCAGAATGTAATTATTTCTAGTGACTCAGCAGGAATACCTGGTCCCACCAAGCTACAGTACATACCGTTGCTGGAGATGAGCGTGAAGTATGGGACAGAGAATGTCTAGTGTTATCCATCCCCCCATGAATGAGATAGGCTCCTGAGCTGGAGATGATCTGACTCCCCCCAACGTCCATGGTGATGCCCACCATACTGTGAGAAGGAATGGCTGATGGAGAGGATGCCACAGTAGTCACCTGAGCTCCACCTCCTGGTGACTCAAAGTAGGAAGCAGCACTGCTAGGGGCATAAATCTGAGCTTCAGTATTGTAGGAGTAGGCAGTTCGTCTGTTAAAGGAATTAGAATTTATTAATTAATTAAAGCAATTAGAATTTATATACCAAATGATTATCTAATCTCAGCTACAAAAGAAGCAGAGTAAAATTTCATTAGTGCCCATCTATTGAGACATGCCTAAACACACTGTGATACATGAATGTAAAAAATAATTTATAAGAAGAATTCTAAGAAGCATAGGAAGGCTTACAGGATATAAAACATGGTAGACAGAACCAGGAAAACAATATACACCTCAACTACAACAATGTAAATGGAAAGAACAACAAACAATCAAAACTGAACATTGCATAATTATGATGACAAAGATAGGCCCTAAAAAATTGATAGTAGAATGCAACTTTCTTTTTCGTCTTTACACTGGTGGGGGATTATAAGTGTGAAATGCTGTACGTACTATCAGACTTGGTTGACATATTGGTGAGTTTTGCAATACTGTTTTTTTTTCTCTTTCCCTTAAAGTCTCTGACAGTCTGTCTGGGTAGGGGTGGGGAGGAATATATTGAGGAAGGAAGGTAATACAAGGACAAAAGCTATCAATAATTTTTTTAAACAAGTTTAGTGGCAATGCAGCTAAGATAGATTAGGAGTTATTCCCGGCTTTCAAGTACAGATCTTTACTATAATCTCATAAAATCATACTTTCTGAGATGCCACCGAGAGTGCCATGAGGTATAATGCTGTGGATTAGTTGATTGCCACCAAACCCACACTGTGCCTACATGAAAGCTACAAGAGGCATCTTTTCCAAGCTATGTCTTTAGTTTTGCTGCTCCATCACTGCCATGTTATTCAACATCACCATGATCATAAACACTTACTAAGAGATCTCATGCAAAAGCATGAACACCACATGCTTTTTGAAAGACAAGACTCACTTACATGGCTCCGTTAGTATAGACGGTATCTCCTCCTTCCACATATTGGACCTGGGTTGGATAGACATGCTGAACAGGTTGTACCTGGAAGGAATATGAAATACTTGTATTATGGACAACACAATTTTCTTTATAACAATTTCTGATGTTTTAGGCTAAAACTATCTAATCTGATAATACCAACGGTAAAGAGCACAATACTATGACAGAACTATTTCTTTCAAACAACAAATGGCTTAATTATCCTGGCATGTGCAGGAGAACCAGGTTGTCACAGGTTTTTCATGTATAGAAGGGATGAGAAACATATAGGGGAGAAACATGCTCCCTATATATCCACCGGGTCTACACATATATAAAACTCAGTAGAAAATAAAGTAAAAAAGAGAACTTGTATATCCAGAAAAGGAACAGATGTCCTGGCCAATAACCAGCAGAGAAAGTGGGGTAACTGCTTTCAACAAAGATCTGATGAAATCTCTGATTATCCTACTGCTATCTCCTCTGAAGACACAAACTTACAACCATTTCAAAGTAACTACCTTTTCCCTGTTGCAATTACATAAGCTAAAAGCCCACAGGATGCTATAACATTCTCTTCACTATCCATACATGAGCCCAGATGGAGAGGAGAACATAAGGAAGTTGAAGGGTAGTGTTCTTTTCGGCTGAAGGATAAATAATAAACCCCCCAAGGTTGCGCAACAGAGGCACGGTCTCATATTGCTGATCCCTTAACAGCAAAGATGGAAGAAGCAGAAGGCAGGAAGAAGTGGCTGCTACCAGAAATGATCAGTCTGGTTGGCTTGGCTGTGAGACTTTGAACAAGTCATTTGACCTCTATGGCCCTGCCTCTGTTTCCTCATCTTTAAAATGAAAGAATTGGCTTAGATAATCTGTAAGGTTCCTTTCAGCTCTACCATCTTCTCTGATTCAACAACGAGTAAAACTTTAAATAATATTAAATAACAGGGACAGTGTATGCTTTGAATATTTCTTCCCCTTCCTCCACCTCTCAGTGCCCACCTTTAAGGAGTCCCTGGTACCACCACCAGAGCCATAGATTGGTCACAATTCCCTGGATTATTATCAAGTGTAGGACTATGAAAAGGATGAGAATAAAGACAGGAGGGGAAAAGTGAAATAGAGTACTGGTGATGGTGAGAAAGACAATGGGAAAAATGGAGAACAATTCTATGCCAGACACTTATCTTGTTATGTTGATGTGGTTACTTCAGGCTGGGAATATGCTCCAGTGTTTTCCTTCTACTGGGGCTTTAACCAAAGTCTATGTGCATGCCATACCAGCTGAGCTGGAGAAGCCCAGTCCATTGCATCACAGAAAGGGAGAGTTGAAAAGGACCTTACACACCAGGCTCTTCGTTTTACAGATAGACTGAGACACAGAGAGGAGAGATGGCTCACCCCAGTGATCACACAGCTAGGCACTAAAGGAATCAGAAAACAGAACTCAGGCCTCCTGACTCCCAGACCAGGTTTTTCTCTTCAGGACACAACACTTCACAAGTAAATCTCAAAGCTCTTTCCAATGACAGAGTAATTCCTTTAAAGCTGCTCTTGGGGAAGGAGAAGGGCAATACTTACTATACAGGGGAATAGTGTTCTAATAAGCTTTTAGAGTATTCCTACTTCCTAATTTCCATATACTACAACCCTGCCCCCACCCCAATGTCCCACAGATATGCCCACCTTTCCAACTATACCCTTTGGAACTGCTAATGTACAATTAACAAACTTCCCCCCCTGGAAGTTACTAAGCAAGATGGAAATGCTTCAAGTCGTGTGGGTCTGGTGACAGATTGTCATCCAATGACCAGTTTAGTAAAGTTTTGAGAGCTTAGCACCATAAAACTGGATACTAGGTGATGATTTTGGGCCATGGCATTACACTGTCTACTAAGATGTGGGTTGCAAACTGTATCGAAGGAGAAAGTATCCCAACTAATGAAATCAAGGATCTTTTCAAGTATTAGAGTATATTCTCAGTCTAATTATAAAGTATATCAGATTAATAACAGTGCAAAAGCTATATATAAGGCCATCTTTCCTATTCTTCTCTAAGCCTCCCTGAGAAACTGAATGGAAATTTAAAAAAAAAATTATCTATAGCTTCCAGAACAACTTTTTGGGTAAAAAATTTAGGATGTGCCATAAAGGGAAGAAAATGTTTAGATAGCACCAGAATTTAATGCTTAAGTTCAGATCAGTGTTCCAAGGAAAGATGCTAGTGTATTGGACTTTGAGTCAGGAAGACCTGGGTTCAAATTTCACCTTAGGCACTTACTTCCTGTCTAATCCTGGGAAAGTCACTTAATCACTCTGAGCCTCCATTTCCTCAGCTGTAAAATGAAATTGGACCCAATGATCAGTCTCCTCCTTCCAGCTCCAAATCTCTGGTTCTATTATCCCACTACCACATGTATCAGGAAAATATGGTTTTCTGCTGAAGACTGCTTTATATTTAACTCCTTCACCAAGTTGTGTGTGTAAAATGAAACTTACAAACTATAAGAAAGTACAGATTCACGCAGGAAGGGAAAACAATTTGCCTAAAGCGATACACCAGTCTTAGAGAGAGAACGCTATCTGCTTTGACCTCTGAGAGGTAAGCTAAGTAAGGAGAGAATACCTACAGGTAAACTGAATCCTAAGTCAGGTACTCATGGTGTGGCTTCAGTATTTTGTGCTGAGCACTGCAAATTCCCAATCAGCCAAACCCATACTCAAAATCCCAAAGCCAAGGACAAATGATTTTTGCGACTCTCTAACTCTTTTGGATTAAATGTATTACAGTTCCCTAGCCTCAACCCAACTTAGTAATTCAAATAGTTGGAAGATGATTATATATTCTAGAGTAACGAAACCACCTACAAATACCAAAAGCTACTATCACCATCTTTAAACATACACACAGAACAGGCAACACCTCAAACTCAACATGTTCTAATCAGACTTTTATCATCCTTCCGTAAAAATCAATTCTTTCTGACTTCTGTTTCCATCAAGCACACCCTCACCTTGTCCCCAATACTCAAAACTTTAGGGTTGTTTCTTTTTTAAAGCTCCTCCCTCCTTTTTCTGCCTCCCACATTCAGATCAGTTAACAAGTCCTGCTGTACTTCCTCAATCGATCTCCTAAAAGGAACGTTCCTGCTGCCAATAATCTCTGAAATTGCGATCAAAGCACAAGCTTCCTGGCAGATCTCCTTACCATCACTTTCTCCTCACTCCAAACCGGTGTCTGTGCTGCTGTCAAACAAATGTTCTTCACAGCTGCCCTGTAGTTTAGAGTTGCTTTGACAATGTTCCTTTTTAGCTCAAAATCCTTCAGTGGTTCCCTACTGAATTCTTATTCCCTGATGAATGGAGTTCAAACTCTTTACTTTATCCTGACTTCAATGTCTTTCATATCTTTCTGGAATTATTTCCTACTACTCTCTTCCACATACACTATGTTCCAGCCAAAATGGACTGCTTTCATGTCCTATATCTTTGTTGGTGCCATTTCCTAAGCCTGGAATCAACAAGCATTTATGAAACACTAACTATGTGACAGGGAGGGGTACTGGGGATACAAAGACAGAAGTGAAATAGTTTCTGCCCTCAAGAAGCTTACATTCTTATCAAAGGAGATAACACATACGAATAAATACAAGGTAATCTGCAGGAAGGCCAGGCATGAGCAGTTGTAGGGATCAGCAATAGCTTCACATAGAAGGGAACACTTGAGCTGAGTCTTGAAGCAAAATAGACATATAGAAAAGAGCTCATTTCAGGTATGGGGGACAGAGAGTGAAAAGTCAAGAGACTGGAGATGTTGGGGGCAGCTAGGTGGCGCAGTGGATAGAGCACCGGCCCTGGATTCAGGAGGACCTGAGTTCAAATCCGGCCTCAGACCAAACACTTGACACACTTACTAGCTGTGTGACCATGGGCAAGTCACTTAACCTCATTGCCTAGCCAAAAAAAAAAAAGAGAGAGAGACTGGAGATAGAGTGGCATGGGTGAGAAACAGGAAGAAGGGCAATTGGACTGGACCCTGAGTCAAGTACATGAAGGATCGTAATCTCTAGCTGGAAAGGTAGCGGGGGCTTAGTTCTTCTGAAGGTCTTCAAGCTGAGACTAAACTTTTGGATATGGAATAATGGAGATTCTTTTTGTGTAGAGGTTGGACTAGACAGCTGCCAATCTGTCTTCCAGCTCTCAAATTCTGTCATTTTGTGAAGTTGTGAAGTATTTAAAATGCCAGAAGAGTTTATGTTGGATCCGAGAGGCAAGAGGGAGTCACTGAAGTTTACTGAGAAGGAGAGTAACATGCTTATACTTAAGGAAGTTACACCTTAAGAAAATTACTTTGGCAGCTACGTTGAAGATGGGGGCAGCACGGTACCGAAGTGGATAAAGTGCGAGGTCTGGACTCAGGAAGACTCATCTTTGTGAGTTCAAACGCAGCCTCAGACCCTTGCTAGCTGTGTGACCCTGGGCAAATAACCTAAGCCTGTTAAGTAAACTGAAGTAGTTTCCTCATCTGTAAAATGGGCTGCAGAAGGAAATGGCAAACTACTCCAATATCTTTGCCAAGAAAACCCCAAATGGGATCACAAAGAGTTGGTCATGACTGAAATGGCTGAACAACAACAAAAATGTAGAAGATGGATTAAAGTGGAGAGAGAGCTTGAAGCAAGGACCTCTCTTCTCCTTAATCTCTGGCTTTTAAAATACTACTTTTGGTCTTCAAGATCAGCTCAAACAGCCTGTCCTCCATAAAGTATTCCTTCATTATCCCAATTAGAAATGATTTTTCTTTCTTCTAACCTTGCATGATCTTCCTAACACCTCTCTAAGTACTCCCTTCTTTCCTCTGATACCAACACTACCCTGGTGCAGGCTCTCGTGCCCTCACTTCTGGACAGTCACGACAGCTTTCTGGTTGCTCTCCCCACCTCAAGAGTCTCCCCACCGCCGTCTGTCCTCTACTCAGCTGACAAACTGTTCTCCCTAAAGGGCGGGTTGGCCCCCCCCCCCCCCCCCCCATTCAATATACACCAGTGGGTCCCTGTCACGTCTAGGATCAAATACAAAATCTTCTGTTTGGCTGTGTTTCAAAGCCCTTCACAATCTGGCCCCCTCACATGGGTATGTACGCATATACACAAATGTGTACATATGCATACACAAATGTGTATATACACATACACGAGTGTTATTATGTGTGAATGTACACACACATATAGGTTATGATTATTTTTCATTCACTATATCATATGGCATATTTGTGTATGCGTTCTTTCATGTTAGATTATAAACTCCATAAAGGAATCAAATATGTCTTACATCTAGTACACAAAAAGTACTTTGCATATTAATAAGTAATTATTGAATGAATTAAAGGAAGGAAGGATAGATGGACAAGTGAAAGAGAAAAAGATAAAACTGTATCACAAAATGCAGATTAAATTGACAGAGTACATGCCCTATAAGATTTTGGAGCCTAAGATAATTAACACTGATGTGGAGAAATCTAAATACATTAATATTTACACAATGTACAAACAATCAGACAAATGGAGAACAAATCATGGGAACTGCATGAGCAGATAGGGATTTCCCCTACAGGAAAATTAGTCAATAACTTTAATTGAGTTATTAACTATACGCACTGTGTACAGAGCCCTATGCAAAGCCTAGAGCAGTGGTGGTATCAAACTCAAATAGAAACCCGTTTCAGGCTGCATATTGACTTAGAAAACCACAAATTAACACTACCTGTGTTTTACTGTATTTTTATTTATTTTTGTTATATTTTGTTAAACATTTCTCAATTACATTATAATCTGGTCCAGACCCAACTTGGGAGTTTTACTGCTGAGTCTGATCTAGAGTGTTATAAGTGTCAAAGACTTACTGCCTAGATCAAAGGTTCCCAAACTTATTTATCCTACCACCCCATTAAAAAAAATACTCAGCACTCTTCTGGAAATCTACTTTCTTTAACCCTTTAATGGTTTTTTAAAAAAATTTGCATTTTTCCAAAAAAGTACAATTTTTTAAAAAAAAATGATGTATCTTAAATTTAATAATTTATTGTAAATTTGTGTTTTTTTCCTGCATTTAAATTTTGATGATGCAATATTGCATCATGTAACCACATAGTATCATAATGTACATAAGTCATTACACGCACATATTCCTGCCTATACATGCTGGACTTCCCGACAATGCCAGACACACTTGCCTGCCAGCACTTGTGTGTTAAGACCTGTTAGTGGACTTGACCACTGACCAGTTATAACTTGCATTTTGTGTGTTTATTTGGAAAATAATACTACATCACTATAACTTTAGTTTTGTTACACAACAGATGAAACATGTATGAATGGTTTTTCAAAGTTTTCTTCTCTTCTTTTTTTTTTTTTTTGGTGAGGGCAATTGGGATTAAGTGACTTGCCCAGAGTCACACTGTTAGTAGGT
>NW_020948951.1:4481405-4484235 GCF_900497805.2 Vombatus ursinus | reverse complement strand
AGTTTTGGCATCCTGATAAATGGCAATAAAAGAGAGAATGAGAATATTGGTCATGTTCTGCAGTGGAGCTGAGAAAACACTACAGGGTCTTAAAAATGACTTACTCAGGAGTGTAACGGGCTGCCTTGGGAAGGAACATGACCTATGATCACAAGTAAAACAGATGACCATGGCAGCAAAGTAAAAGATCAGCCAAAAGGCAATTGAGCTAACGAGTAAATGAAAGGAGATTATGCAACAGGAGAACGTAGTGAAGGACTAAGCAAGACAACATCCCACAGAATCAGACTTAGAACTAGAGGGGCCTGCAGAAATCATTCGGTCCAACACCTTTCATTTTATGAATGAGGACACAGAAGCTGCGAGGTGAATTGTCATCCAAGTCGCACAGCGAGAAAGTGGAAGAAACAGGACTTAAACCTGAGTCCATGAACTCCAAATCCAGTGATCTCTTGATTACACCAGCCTGGGAAACTTGCCTCATATTTCATTGAGTTGAGGGTTCCTGGCAGAGGGTTCCTTCTTCCCTCTTGTTCTCCATCTCATATCACTGAGATGCCTCCTGCCACTACCTCCTCCTTGACCCATTTCCCATGAAGAGGGGGTCTTTCTCCTTGCCAAGGTTAATTCCTCTACACGCACAAGTGATCCCATTCCATCCCATCTCCCCAAGCAGAGTGCTCTCTGTGTCATGCCTACTCTCTCACTAATCTTCAGTCTCTCTTTGTCTGCTGGCTGCTTCCCTAGTGCCTAGAAACGTGCCCATGTTTCCTTCAATCCTCAAAAAACTCTTATTTGATCTCTCCTTCCTCACTAGCTATCATCCAATATCTCTTCTCTCTTTTATGGCTAAATCCTATGAGAAACCCATCTACAATAGGTGCTTCCAGTTCCTTTCCTCACACTCTTTTCCTAACTCTTTGCAGCCTGGCTTTTGACCTCATTCAACTGAAACTGCTCTCCAAAGTTTCTAATGACCTCTCACTTGCCAAATCTAATGACCTTTTCTCAATCTTCATTCTTCTTTACCTCTCTGCTGCCTTTGACACCGCTATCACCCTCTTCTCTCGAATACTCTCCTGTATCTAGATTCGTCTGACACTAATCCCTCCTGGTTCTCCTACCTGTCAGACCACACCTTTCTTCTCCTTTGCTGATCTTCATCACATCAAGCCCATTAACAGTAGGGATCCCATAAGGCTTTGTCCTAGGCCCTATTTTCTTCTCCCTCTACATTATTCCACTTGGTGATCACCTTTACTCTCATGGTTTTAATTATCATCTCTATACAGATGACTCCCAGATCTCCATGTCCAGCCCTCACCTCTCTCCCAAACTCTAGTCTCACATCTCCAACTGTCTTTTACACATCATAAATTGAATGTCTCATAGACACTTTAAACTGAACTCATCTTTCCCCCCCAAACCTTCTCCTCTTCCTAACTTCTCTAGACAGTCAAGGACACCATCTTCCTCCTAGTCATCTGAGCTTGCAACCTAGATGTTATCCTCAACTACTTACACTCACTACCTATTATCAAATCAGTGGTCAAATCTGGTCATTTATACCTTTATAATAACTCCTTGTATAAGTCTCTTCTCCTCCGACACTGCCACCACCCTGGTCTGGTGCAGGTCCCCATGCCCTCACACGTAGAGTACTGCAATAGATTTCTGGTTGGTCTCCCTGTATCAAGTCTCTTACCATTTCAATCTATTCCCTACTCAGATGTCAAACTGATATTCCTAAAATGCAGGTCTGACTATATCAATCCCCTATTTGATAAACTCCAGGGGTCCTCGTTACTTCCAGGACCAAATAAAAAATCCTCTGTTAGGCTTTCAAAACCAAACAGAATCTGACTCTTTCCTACCTTCCCAGTTTTCTTATACTTTATTCCTACTGGACTTTACCATTACCCATCAAAACATGGGGCTACTGCTCCCCTCCACAATCCTCCCACTTTCTATTTTCTTTTACTGTGTCATCTTCCCCCATTAGATTATGAACTCCTTGAGGACAGGGACACCTCTTTTACCTTTCTTTGTATCCCTAGCACTTAGCATAGTGCCTAGCACTTAGTAGGCACTTAATAAATGTCTACCTACTGACACTCCTCCATGTACTGCAATTCAGTGACCTGGTCTTCTTTCTGTTCCTTGTACATAACAGTCCATCTCCAAATTCCCATGCCTGAAATTCTCTGCTTCCCAGTCTAATGGGGGGGGGGGGGACCTTGCAAACAATTACGTACAAACAAGATACATAAGGAAAACTGGAGATAATCTTAGAGGGAAGGCACCCAGATTAAGGAGAATAAACTCCAGTGGCTCCCCATTACCTCCAGGATACCCCTCTTTAGTTGAGACTCAAAGGAAGCAGGGAAGCCAGGAGGTGGAGATAAGGAAAGAAAATTCCAAACATGGGGGACAGCCAGAGAAAATGCTCAGAGTTAGAAGACAGAATGTTTTGTGTGAGGAAAGCTTTGTGTGAGGCCAGTGTTATGGATTCAAGAATTTTTGGAGGGAAGTAAGGTATAAGAAGATTAGAGAGGTAAGAGAGGGCCAGGTTGTGAAGTGCTTTGAAAGCCAAACAGATAATTTTATATTCGATCCTAGACATAACAAGGAAGCAATGGAGTTTATCAAAAAGAGGAGTGAGGGCAATTAGGTGGCACAGTGGAGAGTACTGACCCTGGAATCAAAAGGACTTGAGTTCAAATTCTGACTCAGATACTTAACTAGCTATGTGACCCTGGGCAAGGAAAGAAAGAAAGAAAGAAAGAAAGAAAGAAAGAAAGAAAGAAAGAAAGAAAGAAAGAAAGAAAGA
>NW_020948951.1:4361577-4481395 GCF_900497805.2 Vombatus ursinus | reverse complement strand
AGAAAGAAAGAAAGAAAGAAAGAAAGAAAGAAAGAAAGAAAGAAAGAGAGTGGTAAATATGGACCTGAAATTTGGAAAGATAAATTTGGTAGCTGAGTAGAAGATAAACTGGAACAAGGAGAACCTTGAGGCAGGGAGAACAACCAGAAGGCTACTGTGATGGTCCACGCATGAGGGCATGAGGACCTGTATCAGTATGCCATCCAGATTTGCCTCTTCAAAAACCAGCCTGCACTTTTGGTAATTTTTGGTTCACATGTTCCTGAAGCCTAGCTTGCAGAATCGTAAGCATAACTTTGCTAGCATGTGAAATGAGCACAATTGTTTGCTAACTTGAACATTCTGTGGCATTGCCCTTCTTTAGGCTTGGGATGTAAACTGATCTTTTACAATCCAGTGGCCACTGTTGAGTTTTCCAAATTTGCTCCCATATTGTGTGCAGCAATTTAACAGCATCATCTTTTAGGATTTTAAATAGCTCAGCTAGAATTCTATCATTTCTCATACAGTTCTTTGGTGTATTCCTGTCACCTCTTCTTAATCTCTTCTGCTTCTGTTAAGTCCCTACCATTTTTGTCTTTTATCATGTCCATTTTTGCATGAAACATTCCCTCAATATGTCTAAATTTCTTTAAGAGATTTGTCTTTCCCATCGTATTGTTTTCTTCTATTTCTTTGCATTGCTCATTTAAGAAAACCTTATCTCTCCTCTCTATTCTCTGGAATTCTGCATTCATTTGGATACATCTTTCCCTTTCTCCTTTCCCTTTCATTTCCCTTCTTTCCTCAGCTCTTTGCAAAGCCAGACCAGGCTATCATTTTGCTTTCTTGTTCTTTTCCTTGGAATGTTTTTTGTCTCTGTTTCCTGTAGAATATTGCGACCCTCTGTCTGTGGTTCTTCAGGCACTCTAGCTACCAGATCTAATCCCTCAAATCTATTCATCACTTCCACTTCATATTCATAATGGAAGACATTTAAGTCATACCCATATAATTTCTTCAATTTAAGCCAGAATTTTGCAATAAGAAACTCATAATCTGAGCCACAATCCAGGTCTTTGTTTTAATCTTTGGCTACAAAAAATATAATCAATCTGATTTTGATATTGACCATCTGGTGATGTCCATGTGTAGAGCTGTCTTTTGGGTTGTTGAAAAAAAGCATCTACAATTACCAGCAAGTTATCTTGACAAAATTCTATTGGTCTCTGCTTTGCTTCATTTTGTAGTTCAAGGTCAAACTTGCCTGTTATTTTAATTACCTTTTGATTTCCTACTTCAGCATTCCAATCCCCCCATGATGAATGTGACATCTTTTTTTTTTTTTTTTTTTTGGTGTTATTTCTGGAGTTTGTTGTAGGTCTTAATAGAACCGATCAACTTTGGCCTCTTCAGCATCAATGGTTAGAGCACAGACTTGTATTACTGTGATGTTGAGTGGTTTATCTTGGATTCGAATAGGTATAATTCTGTCATTTTTGAGATAATACCCCAGCACTGCTTTTCTCACCCTTCTATTAACTATGAGGGCTACTCCATTTCTTTTGTTTGTTTGTTTGTTTGTTTTAGGCGATTGGGGTTAAGTGACTTGCCCAGGGTCACACAGCTAGTAAGTGTCAAGTGTTTGGTCTGAGGCCGGATTTGAATTCAAGTCCTCCTGACTTCAGGGCTGGTGCTCTATCCACTGCACCACCTAGTTGACCCTACTCTATTTCTTTTAAGGAATTCTTGCCCACAGTAGTATATGTAATGATCACCTGAATTAAATTCACCCATTCCCATTCAGTTAAGTTCACTGACACCCAAAATGTGAATGTTCAATCTTTCTACCTCCTATTTGATCAAATCCAGCTTACCCTGGCTCACAGATCTTACATTCCAGGTTCCTATGCAATCTTGATCTTTATAGTACTGGACTTTACTTTCGTCACCAGACACATCCACAACTGAGCTTACTTTTGGCTCTGACCCAGTCACCTCATTAGTACTAGAGCTACCTGTAGCAGTCCTCCACTCTTCCCCAGTAGCACACTGGACACCCTTGTGTGTGGGCAAGAATTCCTTAAAAGATCCCAATGCTGAATGGTTTATCACACATGACAGCTCTTCAAATATTTGGCTCCCCATAAGGATAGGGAAAGGAGCTAGACTTATGAGTCCACTGATATAGGGAACTCTAGGGTGAATAGACTTCCTCTACCAATGCAGGTCTGCATCTTTTCTGCCACTTAGAGTTGCAGCGAAATGCCTGCCCATACTCAAAATAAGTTAATGCCTCTTATACATAAAAGAAATTAAAAGCAGAAATGCATGAACACATTTTAAATTTGGCATGTCTTATTTTCACCCTGATCTTGCAATCCAGGAATATTTTTAAGGTCTTATCTCCTTTTCTCACATACAACACAACAAGCTAGGGTAAATGACCCTGCCATGTCACCAAAAGAATATGTCTGATGTTTCCCTGTTGCTGTTGGGCAGCTAGGTGGCACAGTGGATAGAGTGCCAGGCCCAAAGTCAGGAAGGCCTGAGGTCAAATCTGACCTCAAACACTTACTAGCTCTGTGATCCTGGGCAAGTCACTTAACCCTGCCTCAGTTTCCTCATCTGTAAAGTGAGCTGGAGATGGAAATGGCAAACCACTCTAGTTTCTTTGCCAAGAAAACCCCAAAAAGGGGCAATGAAGAGTCAGACTTGACTGAAAACAATTAAACAGCAGCTCCCTTTTGCATATACAACACAACAACTTTCGGTAATTGACCCTGCTACATCACTGAAGAGTATGCCTGATCCTTCCCTACCCGAGCTTCTGTTGTCACTGAGTCCCAATTCACTACCTTACATTCCTAAATGACTCAAGTATGTAAAACAGATCCGCACAACTTGGTGGTAGGTAGGGGCCAAAATAAAAATACGCTAAACTTCTTCAGGCTACAGATAGGTTAGACTAGAGACAGACTGATGACGGTTGGTTGCCGGGGGTCAAGCAACAGACAGGAGAGCGTGTAGTGGCGACCCTACGAGTGGGCCGCAAATGGTCCACAGGCCATATGTTATGCAGGCCTGATGTAAAACAAGCCTAATTTTAATTTTAATTTTTGCCATAATCTCAAAGTGGTTGCTAATTTGGAATTTCTCCCATCAAACTGCCTTCCCAATTTTGTCATTTTCAATTTTAGACCAACAATTTCTAAAGATTTTGTTCCATTTGCAACTGAATGAAAAGCATAAAAATAACAAAGAAGGCTGAATTGTTCTTATAATTCAGCTTCTGGAAAATCACTTCTAAAGTGGTTCATTTTTTATTTCCCCTTTCTATCCTAATAATCAAATAATTGCAGAGTAAGGTAATACAGTATAATGAAAACAAAATTAAAGTTATTTCAATGATTTAAACCAATGCATTGGCCTAAATATTATAAGCTGACTCTTTAAAATAATATCTCTTCTGAAGGAAAAATGTGTATGTTTATAATGAAGAATAATTATATAAAATTTTCACTGGCTGTTCCCCATGTCTGGAATGTTTTCCTTCCTCATCTCTGCTTCTTGGCTTCCTTCAAATCCCTGCTGAAATCTCACCTTCTACACGAAGCCTTTCTCAATCTTCCTTAATACTAGTGCCTTCCTTCTGTTGATTATCTCCTATTTATCCTGTATAGAGCTTGTTTGTATATTGTTATCTGCATATTATCTCTTTCATAGACTATGAGCTCCTAGAGGGAAGGGATTATCTTTGACCTATCTAAGTGTCCCCAGGTTTAAGCACATTACCTAGGCTCTTAATAAATGTTTACTGACTGACTGATAAAATATATTTGCTCTGAAACTCTTTATATAACTTTTTTTTCAAATGAAAGACAAGTTTTATTCATTCTTTTTATAGTTTTTCTCTTCATGTCAACTTTCGTTTGCATTCTCTTGCTAAAAGCACGCTTTGTATAAACTAGATTTGGAGGGATGAGGAGGGGAAAATAATGGCCTATGTATATACAGAACAAGCCTAAGTCAATTTGGAGAAATTTAGACACTTTTTCTATTGTTCAAAAATTTTAAGTACTTAAAGAATAAAAACAAATGAGCCAAAATCAACTGTGGTTTCACTTTTAAAGTTGGACACAAAAGTGGTTATGTCACCTGCTGGGAAGCTGCCACAGGCTGAACAACTGGGGCCTGGGCAGAGGCTGATGCACGTAATGCCACGGAGGTCGCTGATTCTGATCCGCCCTCTGGATTCTGCATGCTCAGTTCTAAAGAAAGGAAAGGAGACATCAGAGTTGAGTGGGTAAATATTTCAGACTTTAGTCAGAAAGCCTAAAGAAGAAAATTATTAGAAGCACAAAGTTAGAAGGGTACCAACCACAAAGAGGAGTTATTATTCCAAAGACTAAATACAGAAATCCTGCTATTACTGTGCCAGCAAGAAAAAAGGTTGCACAATTGTTCCATAGAAAGAGAAAGGGGAGGAGGGTACAGAGAATGTGTTTCTAAATATAAAATAAAAAAAGCACTGGGAAATTACTGCGTCACAGCAGAACTGCAGTTATTCTTCAATAGGACGGCACTTACACTTTAGGGCCAAGAATAACTGTCTCCCTCTTTTTTAGACTGGGTTCAATTACTTTCAAAGCATTAATGATGATAATAGTATTAATAAAATAGCATTTATATAGTGCCTTAAGGTTTGCAAAGAACATAACAAATATTATCTCATTTGATCCTCACAATAACTGTTGAGGTAAGTATTATTATCCCCATTTTACAGATGAGAAAACTGAGGCTGACAGAAGTTAAGTGACTTGCCCAGGATCAGACTTTTAAATAAATATTTGATTCAAGATTTGAACTCAGGTTGTCCTGACTCAAAGTCCAATGCTCTATCCATTATGTCACAGAGCTGTCTACTGACTGTCTAGCTATTTACACAACAAGTAAAAAGCATTTTTGGATTGTTTTCCATTGAGAAAAGGGGGTGAACCTGTGACTTGGGATGCCTACAAAACAGAACCATTATCACAGAGTAAGAAGGACTCTTCATAGGTTACCCAGACAATTCTAACCAAAACCAGATGACATCTTAATAGTAGTGCTGGAAATATAAGCATAACCAGACAAAAGTATAAGCCACTCCCAAAAGTGAAAAAAAAAAGGAGATAATAAGATCACAAATTTAGAACCTGAAGAGAAATCAGAGGTCATATCTAATCTAACTCCTTCATTTTACAGATAAAGAAACTGAAGCCCAGGGAGATGAAGTGATTTGC
The DNA here is from genome assembly GCF_900497805.2 of Vombatus ursinus. Classification (NCBI taxonomy): domain Eukaryota; kingdom Metazoa; phylum Chordata; class Mammalia; order Diprotodontia; family Vombatidae; genus Vombatus; species Vombatus ursinus. The sequence continues at coordinate 4,476,131 of NW_020948951.1, read as the reverse complement.
CCAGTATAACAGTATGTAGCAGAGCTGGGAATCAAACCAAGGTCCCTTTGACTTTAAACCCAGTGGTCTTTCCACCATACCAAGTTTCCTCAGTAACAAGGTATCAAACACAGACAGATTGCAGTACTACAGAATGATAATCATAGTAGTGAAATATTACCTTTAAAGATTTATTTCACATTATTCCCTGTATCTTCAAGCCAAATTAAATGATTTATTTCTTGATCTCATCCTCCTATCTCTGTGCATTGGTGTAGACAATCTCCCAAGCCTGGAATGCACACCCTCCCCATTATTATCTATTGAAATCCTTCTCCTTCAAGGCTCAGAACATATATGGCCTTCCTCCACAAAGATTTGCCTGATTCCCATCCCCTACCCCAAAGTTTAATGATCTCTCTCATTTCAAATTTTCCAAGAGCATTTTATCTCTGCCTTTCTTTGGCCCTATCACATTCCACCTGGTATTAGGATTATTTATGTACATGTTTTACCTCCTTCCTACTATCTGCCCTTGAAATACTTACTGATTGCCATTTTCATCCTTCTTCCCCCAAGGCCTCAAACATGTGCAGTTGACTACAAAGGGAGTAGTAATACCTACTTCTGTTCATATAGTGATCTTCTTTCTTTAAAAGAATGCCAAAGTATTATATCTCTTTTATGTTTGACATATAGAACTTTCTAATGTGTATTTCAAAAAATTCTACTTTATAAGCTAATGCAATAACATCAGCACAAAATAGAAGAGACCAATTTTGGTCTATCCAAATACTACAGAATCTTTAAGATATCTTTATTTGCAAATATGCAACTCATCCACTTAAGCATTCTGAAGAATTTTCTGTTCCTTACAGTCTTTCCTAAAAGCAAAGAAAGAGTTGAAGTTGCCTAAAGAAGTCACTAGTTCACCTCATACATGCAAATTGGCAAAAAATAACCCAAAAATGGCAACAGTCACTGTTGGAGGAGTTGTGAAATGATAGACACAGACTGCATTTTTGGAGGAGCTGGGAATAGTACAACCATTTTGGAAAAAAATTTGAAATTACATAAATAAAGTGACTAAAATGTCCATATCCTTTGAACCTGGGACTCCAATATTGGATTTGTACCACAAGGAAACCATTGATAAGAACCATATATACCAAAATATTTATAGCTGCGCTTTATGTGACAGCTAAGAATCAGAATCATAGTACACGTCCACTGATTGGGGAATGGCTAAATAAATCATGGCACATGAATGTAATAGAACATTACTGTGTTGTAAGAACTTATTTAAAATAAACACACACACACACACACACACACACAAAACCACCTCTGCCTTCGAGCCCTTAGTAGCTATTTTACTATTTGATAACCTTAACCTAGAAGTTTTACAATTTTATTTTAAAACTTTTGGCTTTACTAGTATACAGAAATGGAAATCTGCTTACTGTCTGTATATGTGCCATCAAGACACTCTGCCCCTTCAGGAAGAAGAGAATATTATAAAATTGGCTGGGGGGTTGGGAGAGGGGGACATGACATTTCTGATAACAAATGATGACAGAGTTTTAAAATATGTATATATGTATTGGTCATGATTAATGGGGAAAAGGGGTAAATTTCAATATTTACTGATTTTAAAAGTTATACACACCCCCTGGTGTCACTGTCAGAGCTTTAGAATACTTGGTTGGATGGACTGATTTGACCTATAACTGAGACGACCCTGAATAGCAGAGTTACTCAGAGCCTCTGGGGGGCAGTGTTGTGTAGTAGACAGGAAACAAGCATGGGTCCTGGCTCAGCTGCAGAAACCTGGTTCTAACAGGGCCTTGAGTAAGTCAATGAAATTTCTTTCTCCAAGACCCAGGTTTCTCATCTGCAAAATGAGAATAACACTCCCTCCATTCCCTGCCTCACAGGGATGTGGTGAGGAAAGCATTTGGTGAAAGGGACATATACATGTGAGTTACCCTTAAGTATTAGGACATCTACCAAATTCTTTTCTACTTAACCACAGACTTTCTACCTGTTGAATTTTCTGAAACTCAGTGTGCAATTACCCTCTGGATTTTTTTCTTTTCTTTCATCTCCCATCTTCACTGGCTTGTTACAAGGCGGTCCTCATCTGGCTTTTGCTTACAATCTACTGCACTATGAGCTACTCACATCTGAGGATTTGGATACACTGCTACAACAGGAAACAATGAAGCCAAGGAAGAGAAAGGAAGATACAGTGAAGATCATAATATGCTAATAACAGAAGCAGAGAACTGACCTACTGAGATCAGTTTTACCCACAGGAATCACTCGCTTTATTTGTCCATAGTCTGCCTGGTCAAAGTGCTGGAGACAAACTTTAGGACTATGCTGCCACCACTTTCCTCAGGATTTGCCATGTACAAAAAGTAGGGCCAAGAGCTTCCAGGTTAATGAGTTCCTATTATCTGACACATTGTTCATTGTGTGTTCCCTGCTTGTCTATCCTTTAAATACCAACTCAAACAGTAGCCCTTCCTCTAAAGCCTTCCCTGTAAGAATAAAACTCGCATTTAATAGGATTTTAAGGTTGACAGGTATTTTACTCTTAACAGTCCTGTGAGGTAGGTAGCATAAGTATTATTATCTCATTTTACAGATGAGGAAACCAAGGCTCAGAGAAGTGAAATAACTTGGTCACACTCACAAGGGAAGTATAAATGTGAACTATTGTTACGATGACATCCCACAATGCCATTTTTATTTAACCATGGACTTTCTACCTGTAAGATTCAAATACACTATAAGAAAGTCTTGAATCCAGCTTTTTTATCCACTGTTACCAGAGTAAAGCTCTCCCTTTTTTTTATTCTTCTGTGAGGATGTCTACTGGGTATTGTAGTATAATGTAGTTATCTTCCCCTTGTGTCCCATACTCCTACCAGACAGTGACCCCTAAGCAGGTAAACTTTGTATCTCCCACAGCACCTGGCACAACTGAATTAGCATCTGGTGAATAAACTAAACAAATCAATGGAAGTTCAGCAGCCTCAGTCTGAGATAGAGGAATAGCTACTCCTTCCCACAACTCTAAGCAGGATTCAAGAATTGAGCTGCCATGGAAAGCCCAAGATTGAATCCTCCCAGACTATAAAGCATTGTAAAGCTTTGGCCCTTATCACAAAGGAGCTCTGGACAAACATTTTGGAAGCCATCATGTTTCAAATGCCACCTTACCCATGAATCTTTTCTTGATAGCCGTACCCCAAAATAGTAACAACCTTCCACCTCCAAACTCATAAAGCACCTATCAAACCTTCTAGTGCACTTATTGTGTATTACTGTACATTATAATTATTTATGTATCTTGCTGAACAAATGAAAACACCTTTCTTAAGCATGTACTATGTGCCAAGTACTGTGCTAAACTAAATATTCCTTAATTGAATGAATATCCATAATATAATTTGTTTTCTCCTAAAGCACCTATGCGAGAAACAAATGTAGTGCCTAGAAAACTAAATACAAAATCGTACCATCTTCTTTCTTTATCCTTTGACAGAACAGGGCATCATATACCTAGAATCCTATTTGGGTAACGCTGGTTGCTGTTCCTCAAAGACCCAGCAGAACTAGGTTTTCCCACATTTACTCTATCTCCTCTAACTCATCTTTCTCACCACTGTCAAAATAATCTTCCTTTTTTATGTATACGTGGTCTCACCTCTGTTTAAAACCCTTCAAAACCTCCCTTGTTACCTAGTGAGAAAAGTTCAAACTCCTCACATTTTTCCATGGGTATGCCTTCGCTCATACAGTTTTCTATTCCTGAAATGGACTCTGCTTTTCCTTATTGAATGCCTACCCACCTTTTAAAGCAGGAATTCTTACCACTCACACCCCCAAACTCCTTTGGCAGTTTGGTGAAGCTTATGGACCTCTTCTCAGAATAATGTTTTTAAATGTTTAATGTTTTAAATGTTTAAATTTAACTACATAGGGTCATACAAAGGAAACTGATTATATTGATATATAATTACCAACTCTTTTTGGTAAAGAACAAGCTGACAGACCCCAGGTTAAGAATTCCTGCTTTAAAGCCTAACTCCAGGACTGCCAGCCCCAGAAAGCCTGCCCTAATTCCTCGGTCCATAGCCCTTCCTTCTTAGCACCCTCCCTATGTCATTCTGGTTGAACTCCTACACACCACAGACCTGTACCAGACAGTAAGCATGCTCCATACAGACACACACCAAACAGAATGTTCTCTGCTTCTGTCAAACATATCTGTTTGGCTGTTTAATTGAGAAGCATGTGTGCAGTGCCAAGGTTCAGAGGCTAGTGCTAAGGTCCAAAGCAGCCTCTTCATTTTGCATCAGCAGAGAGCAGTGGAACAGAATACAGAGAAAAAGGAAGAGAAACAAGAAGGCAGTTTCCATGCGAAATCGGGGAAATGAATTTACAGGAGGTCTTCAAATTCTATATATTCAAGGGGACAACTGGTACCTGTGGGGAGTAGAAAAACATGGACCCAGTGAGATTTTGAGGCAAATGGGGGAAAAAAGGTAACCATTAGGCAGTGTCCTCTCTGACACCTGCAAAAACTGGCATTTTTCTGAGAGTGAGGCACAATGGAAAAGGGAAAGCCATGAGGCTATCTGTAGAAGGGAGTGGTAGAAACTCACTGGAGAAGAGAGCCTAGAATGGATATCTTGGAAATTTTGATTAAATGAGGATTGCACAGAAAGAGAGACCAGATTAGAGGGGACATGAATCAGAGAATGAGGGTCAAGAGCAGACAGAGAGGATAGATAAGAGACTAAGAGAAATTATTTTTGGAAAGGGGTACAAAAAATGAAATTTAAACAACTAATGAAAAAGACTCACTGAAGGGGAAGAGGAAGGAGAAGAAGGAGGAATCTACTTGACTGGGAGGAAAAAAGAGGGAAGAATTATATAACTATATAAAAGCAAGAGAGAAAAGGGAACTAATAAACAAAACCAAAAACCAATAAGCAAAAATTTAAAGAAGGGATCAAGGGTACAAGGAAGAGATCCAGTGGGAACAGAGACACCTTAATAAAGATTAAGGTAAAGTAATTGAAGGAACATAGAACTGCATTTACAGCATAAGAAAGGGGCAAAAAGTCCTAACTTGAAAAAAAAATTAGAGGCTAATAGGGGAAAAATGAAAACCTAACTCTCAATACTTTAAATGTGAATGAGTTAAACAATCCAATAAAACAAGAAAGAATGACAGATTGGATAAAAAAACAAAACAAAATGAAATCCTACAATTTGTGGCTTACAAGAAACATGCACACAATTAAAGATATACACAAAATAAAACTGAGGGAATGGAACAAAATTTACTCTGCATCAAGTGAATCAAAAAAATAGGAGTTGTAATCATGCTACGTGACAAAGCAAAAACAAACATTCAAAAAATAAAAAAGGATAAACAAGGAAACTACATTATGCCGAAAGGAACCATCAATAGCAAACCAATATCAGCAATAAACTTACATGCTCCAAATGCCTTTGCACCCAAATTCATAAAAGAAACATCTGAGCTACAAGAAGACATAGATAGTAACACAATAGTGACAAGAAATTTCAATCTCCCTCTCTCAGTTTTGGATAATTTGAACAGAAAGGTAAACAAAAGAAAAAATGTGGAACTGAACAAATTCCCAGAGAAACTAGAACAAAAAGAATTATGGCATCTTCTAAATGGGACAGCAAAAGAATATAAGTATTTCTCAGCACCACATGGAACTTTTACAAACACTGACCATATACTAGGGTGGAGAAGTATTAAAAACAAATGTAAATAGGAAAAAATAATTAATATATCCTTTATAGACCTTAATGATCAGGGACTACAAACAAAAATGCAGGCCCAAGTAGAGACATAACACTGAAATCCTAAACAATATGATAGTCAAAGAACAAATCAGAGAAACAATAACTTTGTAAAAGAAAACAGCAATGATGAATCAGCATACCAAAATTTTTGGTATGTAGCTAAAGCAGTCCTCAGAAGAAAAATCATATACTTACAAACACACATTAACAAAATAGAAAAAGAGAACAGAACTTGCATTTTAAAAAATTAAAAAGTCAACAAACAACCAAATCTAAAATAAGCACAAAAGAGATATTAAAAATTAGAGAACAAATAAATTGGAAACAAAAATATAGAAATAATAAAAACTAAAAGGTGGTTCTTTGAAAAGATGGATAAAAATGATGAACCTTTAGCTGATCTGATTTAAAAGGGAGCAGAGAAGGCGGAGTAAAGGCAAGGGATCACTTGAGTTCTCCCTCAAACCCCTCCAAATACCTTTAAAAAATGACTCTAAACAAATTCTAGAGCAGCAAAACCCACAAAAAGACTGAGTGAAACAAATTTCCAGCCCAAGACAACTGGAAGGTTGACAGGAAAGGTCTGTTGCACTAGGGTGAGAGGAGCACAGTTCCAGCCAATGTAGACCAGGCCCCCAGCAAACCCACAGCAGGTCTCGGGCTACTGAATCACTAGCAGCAGTGGTGGTTCCCAGATCTCCAGGAGAAGGCCTTGGGAGTGAATGAATGGGCAGTGGCAGTGGCTGCGGCTGCTTCCAGAGTTCTCAGCCCATAGACAGTAAGGGGGCTAGACAACTGGTCAGAAGATTACAGAAAAAATAGAACTCAATAAGCTAATATTTGATAAAGTAGAAAAGGTAAATTACTTATAAAGAAACTCTTCATTTGGGGAAAAAAACTACTGGGAAAACTGGAAAGCAATCTGGCAGAAATTAGGCTTAGACCGATATTCTATATTATGTTCCACAATACATTCTAAATGAATACATGACTTTAATATTAAAGATCATAACTATTAAAAAAAATTAGAAGAGAATCAAATCTTATTCTTCCCACAGCTATGGGTAGGAGATATATTCTTAACAAAAAAAAAAGAGATAGAGACAATTACAAAACATAGATAGCTTTGATTGCTAAAAATTGAAAAGCTTCTGCACAGATAAAATTAATGTACCTAAGATAAGAAGGGAAGTGGCTGAAGTGGTTGAATAAGGAAAAAAAATTTGTATCTAATTTCTCTCATAAGGGTTTGGTTTCCAAGATATAGAAACAATACATACATACGTACACACACATGTGTATATGTGTGAGTGTATATACATATATATGTCTAATAGTCATTCCTCAATAGATAAATGGTCAAAAGATATGAACAAACAATTCTCAAAAGAAGAATTGCAACCTAAAATATGAAAGAATACTCCAAATCACTAATAATGAGAAATACAAATCTTAAGATAACCCTGAGGTTTTACTTCATGCTCTGCAAGTTAGCAAAAATGACAAAAAATGGCAATAGTCAATGTTGGAGGGGTTGGATAGTCACACTAATACATTGTTGGTGGGGCTGTGAAATGATACAACTATTGGGAAAACAATTTGGAATTATGCAAATAAAGTGACTAAAATGTCCATAACCTTTAAACCTGAGACTCCAATTCAGGCTTGTACCACAAAGAAGCCGTTGATAAGACGAAAGTCCCCATATACATCAAAATATTAATAGCTGCACTTTATGTGATCACTAAGAATCTGAAAGAAAATAGATGCTCAGTGAATGGAGAATGGCTAAACAAAATGTGGTACATGAATGTAATGGAATATTACTGTGCTGTAAGAAATTATGGGTAACACAGAGAAATGTGGAAAAATCTGTATGAAATGATACAGAGTGAAACAAGCAGAGCCAAGAAAACAATATACACAGCAACAACAACAATGTAAATGGAAAGACCAACTACATACCAAAAAATCAAAAGCAAATATAACAAAATTACAAAGATCACGTCGAACTCAACTGAAAGAGATATAAGAAGACATCCCCAACCCACTCCTCTACGGAGATGGGAGGTCCATAAGTGTTACATGTTGCACATTTTTAGATTTTTTTCTATATATTGGTCAGTTGTGCTGATTTCTTTTTCCCTCTCTAAAAAATAAAATTTGTGGGGCAGTTAAGTGGCACAGTGGATATAGCACTGGCCCTGGAGTCAGAAGGACTTGAGTTCAAATCTGGCCTCAGACACTTGACACTTACTAGCTGTGTGACCCTGGATAAGAACACTTTGGATAACTATGATGATGTAAGAAACAGAAGGTATCAAAAAAATCTTATTTTTACAAAATGATGTAAGCACTTTGAGGGCAGAGAGTGACTTTCTTTTAGCTTGTATTTGTATCCCCAGTGCTTAGCACAGTGTCTGGCAGAGAGTAAGTGCTTAATAAATACTTGTTGCTTGTCTACCTGCTTCTCCCTTCTCATCCCTCCCTCTCACAACAGGTGTCATGGACAGATGTCATCATAGTCACAATCAACTAACTTGCTGATTTTAGACAGATATGAGTTGGTTCCTTCCTAAATTTTCCTTTCTCAAATTTTTATCTCCTGTCCCCTACACAAGAGGGAAATATTCAAGTGGGACCTTAAATTCACTGATTTGCAGGTGGTAAATAAAAAGGATATGGCTGGCATCAGAAGTCTGAATATTTAAGGAAGAAGGGTGCGGTCCAACAGAACAGCAAAAACCAGACCCTAGCTTTCACCCAATGAACTTATCAGAATCAGCCTCTTACCTTTTATGTAAAAAAAAATGTAGTTTCTAAATCAAGCAGATTTTATTTGCCTAATAAAGAAAGGTCTGACCATCAAAATTGGTCAAGGGAAATGTACAAATATGAAAGAAGAGTTGCAGAACTGTTTCAATCAGCTCAGGTCTATACTCAGGTGTATTTTGGTTCTACCTAAGAAAATAAGCATAAAACCCAAATGTCCTTTTGGAGGAGCTTCAAAGGAAACTAAAATACAGGGAGACCTCTGCTCTGGTTTTTAAGAGAATGTATAGGGAATTTAAAAAAGGAAATGTAGCCAAGTCTGGATTAATGCATCAATGAATGAATCTGCCTGGATATAAAAGGAAGAAGCTTCTGTTTACATGCAAATATTCTGGTAACCAAGTAACTAGTAATGACAGGAAAGGAAATGCAGAAAAAGATGAGGATAATTTCTAGGCTTCATTCTTTACTCAGCCACTAACTCACTTTGACCTTAAACAATCTTTTTTTTCCTCTTTTTGCCTGTTTCCCCGTATGTTAAGCAGCGATAATATCACCTACGTTACACAGTAAGAATTAATATTTACAAATTATTTGAACATCTTGGATAGTAGTTTTAGTAAGAGCCAGAAAAGCATTAAGTTACTTTAGTTACTGATGAATAAATGCTTATTTTGGAGAGACAAATGAACTCTTTTGGCAACCAGGATGACATTTAAATCATACTTCCCAGGTATTCAGTGGTACCTAAATGGCACAAAAAGCTCGTGACCCCGAAGAGTAATTTCTCCCTATTAGTCTGTAGGACTAAATTTTTAAAAATAACAACTTGGAACTCAGCTAGAGTGACACTTATGAACACTAGTTTAGTTAATAAACTAGGTGTTTGTAGTAATTCTCTACTAAAGTCCTACTTGACTGTCTCCTTGTTGCATGGAAGTAACCCTGAATTCCTGAGTACACAAGCTCTGGTAGGTCCCCCTAATCCCAAAAGGCTTTAAGCAGAGGTTGCTGGCAGATTGTGTCTGTTGCCTCAGAACTAGCCTGGCAAAGGAGAGAGAGGCTCATCACCACAAGACCGAAAAAGTGGTTGATAATTTTTTGGCCACAGCAAGTCAATCTATGTCAGCAACAGCAGTATCCTCACCAATGAAAATATTATCCTATCACCAATCATACCTTGCCAAACCCCAACCTTGGATTACTCCCACCATCTGCCTCCTGTGATCCAATTTAAGTGCTGCTAAACAAAGATGAGGAAATCAGAAAACCATGCCAACTGGATCCACTACAAAACTATATTACATAATCTCAACTGGAACCTCACCACAGCAAGTAAAACCTTTTACACCTCCCTAATCAATTCACCATCCCACAGTCTACAGTAGCTGTTCTAAACATTCTTACCTCTCCTCAAACTTCCCACATGATCCTCTCCCCAATACACTTTCAGTTGAAGAACCTGCCTCATACATAATTCAATGAAAAAATTGAGATCATTCATCAAGAGCTCACTCTTCTCCCTTCCTCCTCAACTCATAACACTCAAATGTCTTCTTCCATCATCTCCTCTTTCACCCCATCCCACATGAAAAGGTATTCCCTCTCTTGAATAAGGCAAATCCCTCGGCATACCCTTAATCTCATCTCATCCTGTTGAGTTTTGTTTTTTAACAAATTGTCCCCTCTATCATCCTCACTCTTTCTAATTTTCAATCAATGGGACACATCGTAATTTGACTCTAACATAGTGATGTAATTTTGGTCCTCTCTGAGAACAAAGGACAACAACCAACCAATCAACAATTCCGAAGGATTTAGGATGAAAAATGCTATCCAACTCCAGAAAAAGAACTGATGAAGTTGGATTGCAGATTGAAGCATACTATTTTTCTATTTTTGTTTCATTTTTTTGTTTGTTTTCTTTCACAACATCACTAATATGGAAATGTTTTGCATGACTGCACATATATAATCTATATCAAATTGCTTGTTTTCTCAGCGAAGGGACAGAAGAGGGAAGGAGAGAATTTGGAACTCAAAATTTTAAAAAACAAATGTTAAAATTTGTTTTTACATGTAATTGGAAAAAATAAAATATTGTTTTAAAAAAATATCTCAAGTATTACCTTCTTCAAGAAGGCTCTTTTGGTGTCTTCCCTCTAAAATTACCTTCCATCAACACTATATATATATCTTGTATGTATATAGTTATTTACATGTTGTTTTCTTAGGGGCATGAATGTTATTTTTCCCTCTTTTTGTTTTTTAAATCTACAGTGCTTAGCATGGTGTCTGGCACATAGTAGGTACTTAATAAATGTATGTTGATTAAGTATCTGAAGAATCATCGACAAACATTATAATCATCCTCTACTAAAGACTTACTCTAATGTCTTATCATGGAGCAGAGATGACCTGGGTTCTTGTAGCACATAATCTTAAGGTTCAAGCTCTATCATGTCCTACACCACATTGGAAAGACTTCTTCCATTGACCAGGTGATAGATTATATGTTTGTAGCTCAAGAATAAGACTAGCTAAATCTGGAAATGTTCATCCACTGCTTGACCATGGTGTGATGAACTTGTCATCTACAGAAACTCTCAAAGACAATCTACAAAATTATAAAGGGGTTAAAAGTTGGGTCAATGGAAGGAGTACCCACACCAACAAAATTTCAGATCCTTGAAACTCTAAAATATGGTTATTCTTTATAATAATTCCAGAGCTACTCCAAATAATTTTGTTTTCTATTTTGGAGCCTTCTTAAAATTCAAGAAAGACTGGAAGAACAGTTAAGAATATATTTTCCCTATCCCCTTCTAACAGTTAACATTTATCTAGTACTTCAAAGTCTGCAAAACACTTTCTATATATAGTCTCATTTTATCCTCACATTAATCCTGGGTGGGGTGGAGGGGTTCTATTATTAGCAGTCACAAAGGTACTGGGTTCTAGAAAGGTTAATAACATGATAAACACGGCAGTTAATGATAATTCAGTTCATCATTCATAATGCAACTAACATCTGAAGAACTCTGAGCTCTAAGATTCTAATCACTTTGGGTAAGATCTGGAGAAAAGGCAAAGAAACTATAGTAACTAAGCATATCGTCATGAGGACCTGGACTATGTATGTGGGATTGGAAAAGGGTGAAAGGGTCCAAGAGAACCCACTTGATCCCAGCAGTCTTGAATTTCAAATTATGTCAAGTGAAACAAGTAATTCCTACCCCTCTTGATCATCTTGGTAACAATAGCTATTTCTTCATCCTTAAATTTCTTTTTTGAGAACAGAAAAATTCTCCAGGAACACTGCTGGTCTAGGAAACCACTCTAAAATAAACTCAACCATCAGAATCACAATTCCTTTTACCTCCTATGGAAGCATACAACCCTGAAACCTAAGCAGTGTTTTGAAAAACTAATAATTCATATTACAAATGCCCTGGTCTGAACTCCCTGATTTCCCTTGAATAAAGATATAATCCCTCTTAAAGAACACAATTCAGAGAGTGTATTAAGTGACCAAGAACACAGAACTGATAAATAGATCAGCAAAGAGAGTTTATGATGGTCAAACTAAGAGTGGGAAAGTTAACCAAAATGAAAAGAGGTGCTCCTTTGGTTCACCACTGACCAGATTGTAAGAGGGAGTACAATGAAAGAACACAGTTTTAGGATGACATCTTCTCCAAAGAAATTTCCCTACATTAATATTGATCTTTTTAGTAATTCTAAAAATTTTAACTGATGTCCCCAAAGCTATTAAATTGTGTATACCCTTTGACACAACAATACTACTACTAAGTCTTCACCACTAAAGAGAGCAAAAAAAAAGAGGAAAAGGCCCCCTAGGTACGAAAATATTTATAGCTGCTTTTTTGTGGTTGCAAAGAATTAGAAACTGAGGAGATGCCCATCAATTGGGGAGTGACTGAACAAGTTGTGGCATATGAATTGTGATGGAGCACTATTGTGCTGTAAGAAATGATGAAGGAGATGGTTTCAGGGAACTTACACGAACTGACGCAAAGTGAAGTGAATCTACATAATAACAACAATATTGTAAAGATAATCAATTGTGAAAAATTTAGTAACTGATCAACACAATGACCCAGCACAATTCCAAAGGACTAATGATGCAAATATTATCCACCTCCAAATCAAAAACTAATGGACTCAAAGTGCAGATTGATGCATATTCTTTCCTCTTTCTTTTCCTTCCTTTTTAAAGAAACATGGCTAATGCAGAAATTTGTTTTGCATAACTTCATATTTGTGAATGGTTTTGTATTTCTTGCCTTCTCAGTGGGTAGAGGAGAGGCGAGGGAAGGGAGAGAATGTGGAATTGAAAATAAAATAGAACTAAATTTTAAAAAGATTTTTAAAAAACCTTAATTGAAACTATGTTTTCATTGTTGTTTTAACATTACTGTAGAACTTCATCTTTTCTTTCACAATTACTACAAAATATGAGCAGTACTGCCTGAGGAATTAGACAACATAATGAAGCATCACATAGCTTGGCCTTTCCTGATTTAGGAAGAGAGGAATTTTACTGTTCAGAACCTTTTCCCAAGCAGATGCTTATATATTTAATGATGTCTTTGAAAAATTTGGCTAAAGGATTATCTTTCAAGGCAAGATAGACTTGTTTTTTTCTTACATGTTCTTATGGGAATTTTTTTTTAATGATTTTTCTCAGTGGAAAACATCCAAGCATCCTCTACTTTTTCACCTTCTCCTTTGCTGGTGGACCAGTATTTTGAATTTTATTCTTGATAAAATGTCTTACACATAGTAGGTGCTTAGTAAATGTCAAATTAAATTAGTCTTCCTTCTCCAAAAAGGAATATGGTAGTAACTAAAAACCTTAATGAACCTAGTTAAGACTAACAACCCAGGAAGTCTCTTGAATGATGAAGGATTTTGGTCCTGAGGCACAACTAGAGGCTTACTCTAAACAGACTTACCCTAGAGTAAGTTTTCAGAAAGGGTAGTTATCTCCAAACTACCACAAAGAAAAAAATTAACAAAACTCAACTTTCTTTCTTTCTTTTTAGACTAGACTTGTAGGGTCCAGTGTACGCATTAGTATGGGGATCTTCCACTGAGCAACTTCTTTTGCCAATGCAACTAGACACCTTCTCTGTAGCATAGTCTTAAAAGAGTTGATTATCTAAAAGAAGCAAAGGCCTCCACACTGATCTCTCTGTCTCTGGTTGTGTCCCTCTCTAATTCATCTTCCACACAGATGCCAAGGGATATTTCTACTTAACAGCTCTAACCATGCCACTCCCCTGCTCAAGAGGCTCCAGGCCCTCCCTTTTGCTTATAGGATAAAATATAAATTCCCCTATCGGGCAATTAAACCCTTCCCCAGTCAGCTACGATCCCTGCCCTTCCAACACTACTGCACATGACTCCCTTTCATATGATCCTGTGTCCTAGTCAAACTGGGCCACTTGTTCTTATTGTTCATCATCCATGACTTTCTGTCTCTTGTTTCTGTGCCTTCGGCTTCCTTAGGTCTCTCCCACGCACCTAGAATATATTCCCTTCTTATTTCCATAGAATTTCTTCCAGGCTCAAGTCAAGTGCTACCTCCATACAAAAGGCTTATCCTGATCCCCACCTTTCCACTGTGGGACACACTTCTCTCCAGAAAATTACTTGGTATTTTTAATATATTTTGTATTTGAGAGACAGTGTTGTGCAGTAGATAAAAAGTTGGTTTCAAGAGTAAGAAAAACTTGGGTTTAATTGCTGTCTCTAATAGGTACTGTCTTTGTGACCCTGGGTAAGTCACATAGCCTCCCACTACCCTCAGACAACTCTCTAAAACCTAAATGCTTATGTACTAATAAAATTTCAAAAATAAGGCAAAACTGCTATTTCTATAAAATAGTATGATTTTAACTGCCACTGACAGTTTTAATAAATTCAAAGCAAATCTTTTAAAATATTTTTACAAAAACTATTTAGTGTTTACCGAAAATTTTTATCTGGCAAATATTATTTTGTCCAGTAATTAAATGTCATTAACTATTTATTTATAAGCATTTAAAAAGACAAATATTTGGTTTCCTGGAAACTAAGATTCTATCCAGTTTCAGAATAGGAACAAGTACACTGAAGCATTCTAGGAAGACACTGATAGGAGCTGCTGATCACAAGTAAACCACCTGCATTACGGAGTCCTATATATGCCAGAAGCTTGAATATCATGAAGGAGAAAGATCAGTTCATCCATAATGTACAGTCTCTACAGATCAAGACAAGAAAAATGATTGAGGCCATTTTAGATGTTTTCCATGAAACTGAAATTATATTGTTAAAAACAGAAAAGTAAGCTTTTCCCTCTCATAATATAAAAGAAAAAATTATAAAAGAAAACAGTACCAAATTATTATTTTACACCTAAAGGTATTAGTTGGGAGAGTGAAAGTAACTCCCAAGGTTAGCTTCAGGGATCTGTGATTTCATTGGTGAAGGTAACTGGCTCTATCAATGTAGACTGCTGCTTCTCCATAAATTTAGTAGATGGTCTACTCTACAAGAATTGCTACACCTGAAAAATGCATCACTCTAAGGCCAACCTGTGCTGAACTTCTCCAAACAGTTAAATTCATCCTTGGCCAGCAGTCCATCCCTGGGCCTATACCCAAAGCCTCTCCAGTTTGGAAGGGCCTGCCAGCACTTGTGCTCTGCTGGCAGAGAAAACTCGGAGAAAATTATAATGAGACATCATTAATTACCCTGGAGAAGATAATTCATAAATGGAAGTCACTGTTAAGTTCTTTTTTTTACATTCCTATTAAACATATTTTCACATTAGTGATGTTGTAAGTAATAATTAGAACCAATAGGAGGAACCACCAGAAAGAGGAAACAAAACTCAACAGAAGAGAAAAACAAATAGCAAATAGTATGCTTCAATCTGCATTCAAATTCCATAGTTCTTTCTTTGGACGTGGATAGCATTTTCCATCCCGAGGCCCTTGGAGCTGTCTTAGATCCTTGTATTGCTGGGAAGGGTTAAGTTTATCAATATTAGTCATCGCACAATGTGGCTGTTATTGTGTACAACGTTCTCTTGGTTCTGCTCACTTCACTCAGCATCAGACCATACAAGTCTTTCCAGGTTTTTCTGAAATCAGCCTGTTCATCATTTCTTATAGCACAGTAGTATTCCATTACATTCATGTACCACAACTTGTTCAGCCATTCCCCAATTGATGGGCATCCCCTCAATGCCTAGCACATTATCTAGTACTTAATAGGCACTTAATAAAGAAAAGTTTTTTTAATTTTTTTATCTGAAGGATATAATATGTTAGTCTTTTAGTAGGAAAAAAAAAGCTACTTTTTGATAAAGTGAAGATGTCTCTCCCCCTTTCTCATACCTTGCCTGGATATTCTAAAAAGTACTTTTTTTCCATTTGCTCTCACCTGAAAAACAAAGGGATGATGGTAGCTGGGAGGAGTGACTCCAGGACATTGAATGAGAACACAACCTCCCTTTACTATTTGCTTCAGGGCAATTCACAAGAGTGGTACTGTTTTAAAAGATCAAATACAACATTCCCAATTCTAAGTTACTAAGAGAAAATTCATCTAATTTGAGGTTATCCAGGAGGTAAGCAACATTTGAGTAATGGACACTATAATGGACAAAGGGATGGTTCCTTATCTCCACCAAAGATTTTATAATCTGATTGGGGAGACAGAATATACTCAAATGAAAAAAGATTTCAAAACATCTACAAAGAAACATTTGAACAAGACAGATTATTAAAGTCCCAAATGTGCCCAAAGTGTCTAATTTCTGACAGATCATGAAGGTAAGAGCTCAGCCAGGTTTTCAAAGATAGAATAGACAAGGATTTGTGGACAGAGGCGGAATAACATTCCTGGCAGAGCAGGACACGTGTGGAAGCACACAGAGGGGTGGGGATAAGAGCTCATTTTGTTTCCCATTAACTCCTCTAACTTAAGAAAACGCCAGGCTTTTTATTCATGACTCATGATTCACTCACACTTTTCTGCATTTCATAGTACAATAAAGCATCTAATATTTCCACTTAACAGTAATTACAATATTTTTTTAATTTCCAAAACAAAATTTAAAATACCACAGCCATGTGTTGCTTTCTGAATTTAGAAGTTAATGTAACTTAGTTTGCCATTTGAATGTAAACATTAACAAATGCTACGAATCCTTATCTAATTTTTACTTTTTGCCCATTTTTGTTGGTAAGGGTAAATATTTAACCTCGAATATAGGACCTTATAAACAATTATTATGGAGAAAACATAAATTATTCTTTTTGATAATAGCTAACACTGATACAGCACTTACTATGTGCCAGGCATTATGCTAAGCATTTTATAATTATTATCTTATTTGATCCTCACAACAACCCTGTGAGGTAGGTGCTATTATTATCCTCATTTTATAGATAAGAAAACTGAGGCAAACAGAGGTTAAGTGATTTGCTCTGGGTCACACTGATACTAAGTGTCAGAGGCAAGATTTGAACTCAGGTATGCCAGCACTCTACAGCCGCACCACCTGGCTGCCCCTTTTAATTTCAATGTATTTCCCCACAGTGTTACAGAACTTACAGTATCCTGTTATGTCACCAATGAAATATTAATATTCACCAGCCCCTCAATTCTTTCTTCTACTGTCTATCCCCACTACTATGAACCACTTCATCAACTGTTTTTTGTCTCCTTCCTCACTCTTTCCACTATTTATTCACCTTCTCTTATCTATCATGTATTTGCCCACACAATTTCCTACCCACTAACCCTCCCCTACTTTGTTTCTGCCCTCCTATTCAACCCCCATTTTATCTGTCATTCAAACTTACACTTATCTCTGCTCAGTTCCACATCCCTTCCTCCCCTTCCATGATCTCTAAGCATCCTTCTAATTTAAAGGAAACATCTGTTTTGCCTCTTATCTCCTTAGGAGTGGGGATAGATAACATGGTCCAAGATGGAAATGTAGCATCAAGACCAAAAGTATTAGGAACAGAAGTAGAGCACGCAGGAGTTTAAAGTAGGCAGGAATGGGAAAGTTCACCACTGTTGAGCACAAGGTGGCTAGCAGCACCATAGTGGGAAAGCATGAACAATGGCCAGCTAAGCCTAAGGGGTCTGGTCTGGCAGCATGAAAATACCTAGACATGTTTAAGTCAGAATCTGAATGATGGTATCTAAGAGTTGGATAACACCTCAGAGGTCATCTAATGCAATACATATTTGAACAAGAATTCATCAACCAGTCAACAAGCATTTATTAAGTACCTACTACATGCTAGAAACCTGCTAATTCTTAGAGATACAAAGAAACAGTCCCTGCCTTCAAGGAGCTCACATTCTAATGAGAGACAGAACATACAAACAACTGAGTACAAACAAAATACAAACAGGATAAATTGGGGATAGTCTCAGAGGGAAGGCACTAATATTAAAAAGGACTGGAAAGTCTTCTTGCAAGAAGGTGGGACTTAAGCTGAGACTTGAAGGATGCCAGAGAAGCCAGGAGACAGAAATGAATAAGGAAAGAATTCCAGACATGAGAGAATCCATTCTATGTCTAAGTTGAACAAGAAATTATCCAGCCTTTCCTTAAAGACCTATAGGGAGATAGATCCCATTACCTCTCAGTTATCTGATCCTATTTAGAATGGTGGACCAACATGTAAAATGGTGACATGAATGTTAATAAAGAATTCTAGGCCTACCATCGAATACCTGCAGCACAGATTTTAAAGGTCACCAGAGGAATGATAAATGATCAAGAAAACCAAAAAGAAACACAATAAGCTCCTCTAAGCAGTCCAGGACTACTGAAGAAGGTAGCAGAAGCTTGGAGATACTTAGACAGGGGACATGTCAGGAGAAGCAGAAGCCAACATAAGCTCATAAACAGGACCTGAAGCCAGTGGGATCTATCTCATCCCTAGCCTGTCAGAACATCAGAGGGGGACAGAGCCAGCCCCGAGTTGGCGACAAGGAGAAAAGGCCAGGCATTGCATGCATGCCTCAGGAACCTTCAAAAAGATTAAAGCCTATATCCTGAAGAGGAAGAAGGCCTTCAAGAGGCTTAACTACCACAATCTCAGACATCCAATTAGAACTTATCAGGGCCATATCAGGAGAAAGACAAATGCCTGTTAGGGAGGAGAAGACAAAGATAGATCCAAAGCCAGAACTTGAGTTAGGCCATTCTGAGACAGAGGCAGAAGTCAGAGACTGCTGCAGAGAACAGTGAATGGTCCAGGAACCCCATTCAGTAATGCAATGACAGTGGCATCCAGACCACAGAGGGTATAAAACTAAATAAGAACTGCTCATTTAACCCAAGAATGTGGGAAAGGCCAAAGCCTGTCCCTAGCACAAAGTTCCAATCTGATAACTGAGATTGAAGATATGAGTCAACAGAAGAAACTGTGACTACAATAGAGATGAGCTATACTATGGGCTAAGAGAAACCCAAGAAGTAAACTCAGAAGAAAAAGAGAACTTTTAACCTGTTGAAAAGACCAGGGCAAGGCAGAAATTTTGAAATGCAAATGCAAGAGACAAAAGCAACCAAGAAAAATAAATGCATTTGAGCAACTGAAATGGAACAGTGGGCAAATGAATCTTCTGGTCCAATGTGGATGAGGGTAGGAAGCAAGGCTCTAGAAACCTGTTCCTCAGTTTCACTCTGTGTTATAATAATCATACAAGGATAATAATAGTCCACATTTACATAATACTTTATAGTTTACAAAGCGGTTTCTGCACATTATCTCATTTGACTCTAAAAGGCAAAAGATGCAGAAGAGAAAAGCTGAATTAGAAATCAACATGTGGCTTAAGAAGATGGTATCTGAAGATAAAATTTGGATTTCTAGATCCCACAATTCAAAAACTAAGAATGACAGGTACATCTAGCCAGTGATGGAGGATGTCTAGAAAGGGGTAGTAAAAATGTATTTGCCTAGTATCCTGCAAATCTAATCAAAATGGCTTTAAAATGAAAAGAGGAAGGAAAAAAACTGACTGTACATATCTCCAAAGCTAGGTATTATAAAGAGTGGATTTAGTCCAACAGAATAATATAAAAGAATAGCAACGACAATGAAGATATCCAGAAATTTAAAAGAGACAAAATCCAAGAGAGGAACTAGTTGTAAAAGCAGTGCCCTTAAATGTAGAATGTATGCCGCTTGAGGACATGGACTGATTCACAAATATTTGCCTTTATATCCAGAGCGCTTAGTATGGTAACTGGCACTTAATAAATGCTTGACTGATTGATTTACACAAAATGCATCAAGTGTAGACAATAAGCAAGAGTAACTAGAAGTCCTAATGCCAGGAGGGAAAACTGATCTCATAGGTATTACTGAGATGGGATATGCCTCTGGAAAGGTATACTCCATTCAAAAGAAACTGAATGGGTAAATGAGAGGGCAAGTAGCATTACATATTAAGAAGATATACTGGGGCAGCTGGGTGGCACAGTAGATACAGCACCAGCCCTGGAGTCAGGAGGACCTGAGTTCAAATCCTGCCTCAGACACTTGACACTTACTAGGTGTGTGACTCTAGACAAGTGACTTAACCCCAACTGAGAAGGAGGGGGGGGTGGGGGGAGGGGGAAGAGGGGAGGGGAAGGAGGAGGAGGAGAAGAAACACTGGAGGCAAATTGGAGATGGCAGCATAGCAGAAAGAAGTACAGTGAGCTTCCCCTTCCCCCACAATTCCTCCAAACAAATGTAAAAAATGCACCAGACTGAATCCTGATTGAGAAACCCAAGAATAGACCACGAGTCACTTTTCCAACACAGGTTGGCAGAGGGAGACAGACAGAGAGGTCTGTGGACATTGGGGTCAGGGTCTAGCCAGGAACAGTCCACAGGGAGTATTCCAACACAGGGTGAGGCTATGCACCAGGGTGAAAAGAGGCAGAGAGGAGCCTAAACTTGTACAGGGTGCACTAACAGGTGCCAACTGGCAACTTTATTGCTCACTACCCAGTTCTGGGTCATCGATCCAGGGCAGACTGAGGAAGGGACTTGCCCCTAGGGGTGGCAACATTCCAGGGTGAGGAGTGGTTGTAGGCCCTATCCTGAGTACCTAGTAAGAAACAAGTTCAGAAGTGAAGAGGAGCTGTGCAGCTCCAACTCCCAGCATAGAGCAGGGTCTAAATTCCATACTGCAGAGGAATAACCCAAGGCAGGAATCCTAGACCAAAGGCAGAACTACAATTCTGTCACTCCGAACCAGAAAGTGGTTGATTCCAGCAGCAGTCTACTGAAATTTCAAATGCAGCAAACCTACAGGCCTAATGTTCAGACCAAAACCCAGGTCAGAGACTTGTAGGAGGCAGCAATCAGACTTTGCCCCAGACAGATCATTTGTAAAGCACTGAAAGCTAACAGGTCCCAAACCTTAGCTGTCCCCAATTACTAAAATAAAACAACACTCAATACCCCAAGAAAGCAGCAGCAGGACCAGTCCAGATACTCCCTCCAAAAGGGCACAGAGCCTGGCCTTAACATAAAGTCCGAAGACAAGAAGTAGTCTGGAAGAATGAGCAAACAAACAAACAAAAAATTCCACCACGAACAGAGAGGTGGCATAGTAGACAGAGTACAGTAATTAGAGTAAGTAAGACCTGAATTTGTATCCAGCTCAGACATTTACTAGCTGGTTGACCCTGGGTAAGTCATTTAACCTGTCTACCTCAGTTTTCTCATCTGCAAAACAAGAATAATAGTAGCACCTACAACCTGCCCCTTTCCCCACCTTGCCCTGAGTTGTAAGAATAAAATGAGATAACATTTGTAAAAAGCTTTATAAACTTTAAAGCACTATATAAATGCTAGCTATTGTTTTTGTTATTATTGTTATTGTTAGGGATGATCAAGATAAGTCCAGAAGAAGAGGATGATTTTAAAATATCTACAAGCAAAGCTTCAAAGAAAGACATACTTTGGGTATAAATTCAACTAGAATTCCTGAAAGAGATGAAACAAGATTAAAGTTGAATATTTTTATAAATTAAATGAGAGTGCTAGAGGAAAAAATTGGAAAAGAAAAGAGAACTATGAAAGAAAAAATTGAAAAGGAAATTAACAGCTTGGCACAAGACATATAAAACCTTCCCTAAGCAACAAACTCTCTGGAAATTGGAATGGACCAAACAAAAGCCAATGACTTGACTCCATGAGACAAGGAACAGTAAAACAAAGTCAAAAGACTGGGAAAAAAAGATCAATGACAACGTAAGATATTTTTGGTGAAAACAACTGACCTAGAAAATAGATTGAGAAGAGATCATTTCAGTATCACTGGACTACCTAAAAGCCATATCCGAAAAATAAATAAATAAATCTAGACCTCATACTTCAAGAAATCATAAAATAACCCTATCATCATCAAAGGTCATAGAGGGAATTTAATTAGACAGAAGGCCTGGGAATGTTTGCATTATGTCTTGATGATCTTTAGAAAAAGGAAGAGAAATACACTTGGGGGATGGGAGAGAAAGAAAAGTTAAGGAAACATCTCACATAATTGGGATGTGGAAAAAAACAGAAGTTTATTCAAACAAGGAAGAAGAAATCAGGAGCAACTGATAGCCGAATTTCATTTCCACCTGAACTGGTCAAAGCAGGGAAGAATACACAAGCATACATACAGACACAAAGCTGGGTATAAAAATATATTTCATTCAACAGGGAAATAAGAGGGAAAGAACAAATACAAAGGGGAATTAAAGGGAGGTCAGATTAAGGGAGAGGTTAGTCCTAAGCAAAACAAATTTAAGAAAGCACAAAAATATTTACAGCAGCTCCTTTTGAGGTGGCAAAGAATGGGAACCCAAAGGGGTGCCCATCAACTGGCTAAACTAATAAACTGGCTAAGTAATGGTATATAAATGTGATATGATACTTTTTTATGCTGTAAGAAATGATGAAAAGGATCTTTTCAGAGAAAACTGGGAAGATGTGTATGAACTGATGCAGAGTGAAGTGAGCAAAACCAGGAAAACAATGTATACAATGACAGCAATATTGTAAAGACAAATAACCTTGAAAGACTTAAGAATTCCAATCAATGTAATGCCCAACTACAACTCCAAAAGCCTCATGATGAAACATGCTACCCACCTCCTGATAAAGAGGTGAAGGACTGAGAGTGAAGTATTTTTTTGGACATGCCAATGTAGAAATTCATTTCACTTGTATATATGTATATTCTTGCCTTTACCAGGGATTTTGTTTTTCTTTCTTTCTCACATAGGAGGTAGGGATAGGAAATGAAAAGATGATAAGTCAGATTTTTGCTGTTTGAAAAAAAAATTTTGATAAAAAAAAAAGGAATTTTCAGGCAGGGAAATTCAGGAATCGAGGATAGGAAGATGCAGAACATGCTGGAGAACATTTGAGTGAAGATCAACAGAGGCAGAAAAAGCAGCAATATTGTGATTGTATACTCCAGATCACAAAAATAGAATCAAATCACTGAATCACAAGAACTGAAAACAGGAAAGGATCTAAGGAGCCATTATGTCCAAACTCGAAATGAAAAAAATCTTGATTATAATAAAATACCTAACAAATAGTTGTTGAAAAGCTAAGGAGTTTGGAAGACAGCCAGCAAACGTGGCATGGAGATATGATAAAATAGTGATAGGGACATCTGCTAGAACTCTTTCTTGACCAAAATCAGAGCATGTACTAACTTCTTGACTAATCATAAAAATAATTTCAGCCTTGTAAAAGGTAGGTGAACCTACAAGGGAAATTTTTGAATCTGGATCCAATTCTCACTAACAAGGAAGAAAAACAGAAAAAATAGGAACCTAGGGAGGTGGGGGTGGCCCATTCCATCTTATAGTTTGACAAAGGATAGTTGGAGAACAGATTTCAAAGGGTTCAAAGAAGGACAGAGAGGATGCCATAGACTGAAATTCTACAGGGGAAGTACCCAGGAGGCACAAAAAAATTCTCAAGAATGAAATTCTGAAGACACAGGTATAGAAGGTACAGAGAGGTAAATCCAATAAGGAAGGGAAAGGAGAGTAGTCTGAAGAGACTTATATGGATGCAATTCACTAGCCAATTTAGATTTTTTAAATGACAGATAAGTAACAATGCCTATGCATATGAAACATGATACTATAAGAATAGTGTAAGAGTTCTAAAGCTCATAATGAGCTGAGAGTGGCAAGCAAAATTAAGAACAACAGAATTTTATTGAGCTGTTTTTTGTTTTGTTTTGTTTCAAGGAGGAACAAGAAAGAATAGGACTGTTGCTTGAGCTGGATAGGATTATGATAATTGATAAAAGAAGGAGAAGCACTGCTCAAATTGTATTTTGCTTCTATTTTGTTTATTAAGAAAATGATCTTTGGACTGGAAAGTGAAGAAAAATTGCTACTAGTGAATTGATACCTAAAAGAAGCAAGGCAAGAGTAAGAGAATACTTAATTATCCTTGAAAAACTCAACATACTACAATGGAAAGCATGCTTAGTTTTCCCACTCTTCTTGGAGTCATGGGACCTAAGTTTGAATCTTAGCTCTGCTACTTACCACCCATGTGGATGTGAACTTAACCTCTTTGGGCCTGAGTTTCCTTATTTGTAAAATGAAAGAGTTTGACCAGATGACCTTGGAGGTCCATATCTATGGTCTATCATCCTCTATCTAAGTAGGACCCTATGATTCTAAGAACTCAAGCCACTTTAGCCTTGATGGCTACATACTCAGTCATTTAAAGCTTTAACTGGCAAGGGTGAATGCAGGGCCAATCGAGGATATCGTGGATGCCAACGTCAAAGATATCTGAAAGATCATGGAAGTTGGGAGAAGTTATAGAAGGGAAAATACTCTGATTTTCAACCAAGGGAAGAGAACAAAATCTACAAATTATGGGCCAGTGAGCTTGATTTCCTGGTAAAATTCCAGAGTTTGTTATTAAAAAGATTCTCTACACCCTAGCCCTTTTCTACCTTCCAGGCCACTTACACATAGTTCCTTTTAGCTTCTTTGGTCCAGCCATACTGGCCTACTTCTAGATCTTCACACAGGACAGCCCATTCCTCATCTCTGTGCTTTTGCACTGGATATCTTCAGTGTTCTCCCCCAACACCTTCACCTTTTGGAATGCCAAGTTTTAAAACAA
Organism: Vombatus ursinus; assembly: GCF_900497805.2. NCBI lineage: Eukaryota > Metazoa > Chordata > Mammalia > Diprotodontia > Vombatidae > Vombatus > Vombatus ursinus. Next base: position 4,451,310 of record NW_020948951.1, on the reverse strand, counting down.
AGGAAAATTTTTTAAATGGCCCTTAGTCCTATGAGGATCCCCTTCTGCATCTACAGTGAAGACAGAATAGAGAAAAATGGGACAGAGGGTGCTAAGAATCACATAGTTTATAAACCATTCACAAACTTGAATTTGACTTTTGGAACCCTAAATGTGAGATCTGGTAGAAGAGGGGTTAGATTTGCTCTGTTTGGTGTGAGAAGGTAGAACGGGGAACAATGGGTAGAAGCTACCAAGAGGCAAATTTAGGTTTGATATCAGAAATAAACTCCCTAACAATTGATGCTAGCCAAAACTGGAAGAGGCTGTCTTGGAAAATAGTACATTTCCCTTCATTATACGTCTCTGAACCAACGTTAAGATTAAAAGACCTCAGGGTTTTCAAGAGACAAACCTGCCAGAGATTCCAAGAAATAAATAGTTCTGGTGAAGAATGAGTACCCAGTCAAGGACAAGACTAGGCACATGACAAGTTAGTAAAAATATGAATGGATAGTGATAGGATAGTTGATTTAAAGGATAAAGCTTATCTGGACTCTTTCTCTTCCTTTACCACCCTTTCCTTCCTCCTTCAAATGCACCAAAGTACCTGCAACAGAACAGTGGAAAGAGTAAGATATTAATAGTATCTTTTCCCCTAGACTCTTTCCTCTCCCTAACTTCACCATCCCCACATCCCCTGGGGTGGCAACCTGTGTCATCCTCGATTCCTCACTCTCTTTTCCCTCCTAAATCTAATCAGTTGCCAAGTCCTATTGATTCAAACTTTAGAACATATCTCAAATGCTCCCCCCTACTTTGCACTGCCACTGCCACTGTCCTGGTGGAAGCCCTCATCACCTCACGCCTCGCTGCAATAACCATTTGGTGGTCTCCCTTCCTCAAGTCTCTTCCCACTCTAGTCCACCCTCCACTCAGCTGTCAAATGAACACTCCCCCTATTTAGTAAACTCCAGTGGCTCCCTATTACCTCCAGGATCAAATATAAAACTTGCTTTCTCCTGGCTTTCCCTGGATTCCTTCAAGTCCCAGTGAAAATTCTACCTTCTAAAAGAAGCCTTTTATGATCATCTGTTGACTATTTCCATTCTCTCCTGTACATAGCTTGTACGTATATACGGTAATCTGAATGTCCTGTCCTCCATCAGATCATGAGCTTGGAGGCAGGCACTGTCTTTTACCTTCCTTTTTATCAAGCCACAAAGTAGGCACTTGACTGACTACTGGTACCTTCCCGCTGTTGATTATCTCCAGTTTATTGTCTATGTCTTGCTTGTACATAGCTGCTCGCACGTTTTCTCTCCCATTAGACTGTAAAGTTCTCAACAGCAGAATTTTTTTTTTTGTTTTGTTGTTGTTTTGCCTTTTTATATATCCCCACTGCTTAGCACACAGTGCCTGGCACACAGTAGGTTTTTAATAAATGCCATTTGACTTGACTTGATAACCAGTAGACCATAAACTCTCCTCTTTAACACTGTCTTTTTCTGGGCCCTAAATTTCACAGCCCTTGCAAATGGAAAGGTAACCGCCGACCTGATGAGGATGGTCACTGAGCAGCGGGTGCCTTGTGCTTGTGGTTGCCTTTTACTCTAGGCAACCATTTCCAAAGGAGGAAGATGACTGCGGGGTGTTTGGTAAGATGTTCTCTGCTGTCTGCATGACAGATCTGCACAAGAAGAAAGCTACTTTTCTTCTTCCTGTTATTGGTAGTGCTGGCTATCTCCTCCCAACTCCCAGAGCTCTTCACAACTTTACCATGACATGAAAAATTTGAGAAACTTCCAAAATGATTCTACCCCAAATCTGAGAATTTAAGCACCACTCAGAATGGACTTTGGGAATTATGCACAGTAGGTACTTTTTAAACTGCTGAATTTAGTTCACAACCCTCCCTCTGAAAATGAGAAAACTAAGTTCAAAGAATTAAAGTGACTTTACTCAAGTCACACAGTTTGATATAAGACAAAAATATTTCCATGTTAAACAAAAAGAGGTACAAGGTTCACAATGAAAAATTTGAAGAACTAAAATGACCAGTAAGGTCTAAAAAAGCACCCACCCAAGTAATAGCCCCAAGCTGAAAAGGGGCTCAAAATATCTTTTTGAGAGAACAGGTGCTCATAAGAAAAATGTACTTTTAAGATATATGATAATCTTTCAACAATAAGATGATGCATTTTATTAATCTTACCTGAAAGTGTCACTTAAATCAAAGGATGATCAGTTTGATTCTAGCTCTTAATTCTAGCTCTTGTAGAAGGCTCTTAATTATTACATCTGAATAGATCCAAGACTGAAAACTTAACTCAGCATAGATCTAGTTCCAGGATACGATTCTACTACAAAAGAAAAGAGAACTGGGAAATCTTTTCAGCTGTCTATAGTTTAAGTATTTTCACAACACTGTTTGCAATTCTGGTATAGAAGTGAAATGACAGACATTTCTTCTGACATTCAACCACAAAGACATGACTCCAGAAAAGAAAATGAAAAAAATCCACCAAGAATAAGGACTGTTTTACTATAAACACTAGTAGGTTAATATAATGTAGAAGACAGATTTTTGGTTGTTGTCAAATCAGAAGGTAGACTGCAGTCCAGTTGAATAAGAAAGATTCCCCCCAGAAACCTGGATTCATACTTCTTAATTTACAGCTCTGATGTCCACCCAGAGAATGAAATGTGTCACTGCCTTTGAATGAAATATTGTTGTAATGTTTACCCAGCAACAAACTCTTGTAAACAATCAGTATTTTTGGCTCCCTAACAAGGCGGAGGGGTGAGGGAGGGGAACGAGAGTATTTCGATCTAAAGCCATCCTGTAGTTGCAAACTGTCTGTCCACATAGTGATACAAATTTCTACTACTCCCTCAGTAGCAACAGCCACTTTTTCTCCCCAATGCAGTAACAGCAATATGCAGGTCATGCTAACAAACACCTTATTCAGCAGAAAAGAATAGTTAATGATTTTAAATTGTGCATTAAGGTTAAAAGATTTGTGAGTTTAACTCCCAGCTTTTGCCAACTGCAAAGGTGAATCTGTAAAACATGTCACCGAAAGCTCATGCCCCCAGCTTTGTTCTCCTGTAGCAACAGTAATAACAACATTACTCTGAAAAATGTTTGGGAATTTTGCAATGTATATAATTATGTATGCTGTAAAAGGTTAGCTAAGTGAGGATAATATACACACAAATCTTGATGTGAAATCAGATTGAGAAAAAAAATTCTACTTAAACCACCAAGACTAAATTAAGTCCTCTGTCTTGAGAATAGTTTCAATTCGACAGAACTTAAGGAAAAACACACACTTTTTGCCCAACTGAAATACTAAAGTATAGTTATATACCTCATAGTAAATAATTCCCTCAAAAGACCCATGTATATCTATTTTGGCAAATCAAACTCAAACACTATTTAATCAGAGGAAAACACATGCAGATGTTCAATTAAAAACCAGGAGTCCACAGTCTTGGCTCTGTTTGCCCAGGCCCTCATTGTTTGCTAAGTAACAACGGTTGCTAAGGGTAACTCAGTCCACTCCCGTTTCCAAGAGCTAGTTGCTCAGCGACCAACTGAATACTTCCCAAACCAAACAATGTCATCTCCTAAGCAATCCTTCCTCCCCCCCATTAACCAGATCTAAAAAACAGAAAATATGTAATCTATTCTTTTCAGAAGCTGTAAGAGAACCCACGAATAATTTCTTCTCTATAGTTACTGAGGAGGAAAAAGGTTTTACTCTATTTGTCCTGAAATAATATAAGCAAAAGACCAACTATCTTCATTATAAGCTATGGGTATTAAAATAGATTTTTCTAAATCCTTCTCATTTCAAAACAAAATAAATTGCCCTTTCCTCTGAGGATAATAAATATGAAGCATGGTTTCCCGCGAGCAATGCAAACAATACAGTATGGCCTGAAACCTCACAAATGCTGCCTAGAGAGCAAACTATTATGCAAAATAAAACTATATAATTAAGGATTAAGTTTTTCAAAGAATATGTAAAATGAGAGGCTATCATAATTTAAGACTTTGTAAGATCTCATGTGTATATGAACCAATTTTAAAGAGTTTTACAGCAATGAGATTTAAAACACCATTTAAAAAACTTTATTAAAAGGAAACTAAAACATTTGAACTACATTGAGTCTGACCCTCTCTCACCTACACTGATGTAATGGGACCATTACAACAAGCGGTAAAACTACCTTATTTGCTGTCATAAAAGAATGGATCAATGTTTTCTTCATGCACAGCCCAGAAGGAGGAACAAGTCATCCACAGTTTAGGCAGAGCTGTGCCATTGGATGCTCCTTAGAGGAGAAAGTTATGATAACCCTAAAAAGAAGAAAGTTTTTTCACAATCTTCAGGGGTAAAGCATCGATTGCACACAATATGTGGCTGTTGGGAGAGATCCAAGCTGGAAGGGAGAATACTTTTGGCAAGACATCATGATGGAAGTAGGATGAGAGGGAGCAGTAAGTTCCTACTGGGAAACAATGGAGTCCTATAGAGATGGTTCATATTTTGAGAGTCAACAAAATGAAAATATTTCCTGGCATGATGGAATGGGAATCATTTTGACAGTTGTATGGAAATGGCTAACTACTTAAGGTCATAAACATACATAGTAACAGTCATAACCATAATGACTCATTTGGGTAGGATTTTTCACTTTACAAAGTACTTTCCTCACCACAATCGTAGGGTAATGCAATACTATTAACCTTATTTTACAAATGAAAGAAATTAAGGCATAAATATGGTTAAGTGACTTGCCCATGATCATTGCTAAATGCAGGATTTTTCCCTATTACAAAAACATGCTACTAATGTACACATACACTAATACATAACATCCTTTAAGCGTAGAGTTCTCAATTTCCTTAAGTTTTACCCCTTAAGACATACAGCTTTTATTTTTTTTCTAACAGAGCAAGGACCCTGTTTTCTTAAAATCTAATTCTTAAGATATTCCTAGGAGAAAATTCCATTTATCTATCTCCACATAATGAAAGACCAAATTGATGTTTCTAGTACACAAGCTTGTGGTTCCACAGAGTCTAAGAATTTGAAACCAGAGACTGGGGCCTCTCTTTAATCCATTGCTGAGTGGTGATGTTGATTAGTTAGTTAGTGTCTCTGTGCCTGGATGCAAACTAGCACCTATTGAAAAGGCCAATTGCCTGAACAATACTATAAGTGGACAACCAAAAATGTAATTAGATGATCATACAAGCATCATCATATACCAAATGGGGGATTGCAAGGAACCTGGTTTTGAATGTTGCAAACCTGCATTTGGAAGAAAGAGGCACCCCTTCCCTTATTGTTAACTCTTGAAGAGGGTAATACCTACAATGAAGCTGAATCATAATAGCTAATCCCAGAAAACTCATTCCCAAATTATAAGATTCTAAGTGGGCTCCTGAAGATTCATGGGTGAAATAAGAACTCGGCAAACAGCTTGATGCATCATCTGTGCCTATTCCTTTGAAATATCAGGAAACTTTCTCATCTTTCAGATGCTGTAATGTAGATAAGGCCTCGGGTTCCACATTATGAAGTTCTGGTAGATCCTTCATGGCTAGGAATGTGGAAGCATGACCAAGAATACTCCTAAACATCTTCCCAGCCTCAGGGTTCAAAAATCTCTATCCAGAATCTTCCCAAATGGGAGACAGTAAGGTAGAGGTAGAAAAGCATTGGAGTTAAAGGAGAGATTCTTAACCTTTTTTCCATCATGAATCACTGGAGTAATCCAGTGAATACTATGAACCCCTTGTCAGATTAATGTTTTAAAATGCATGAAATAAAATACACAGGATTGCAAAGGTAACCAATCATACTAAAATGCAGTTATCTGGATATTTTTAAAAACAAGTTCACAGATCCTAGGTTAAGAAATCTTGATTAAGAATGGGAGGACCTAGACTCAAATCATGACTCTGCTGCTCATTATCTGTGCGATCTGAGAAGTTACTTCATTTCTCTAGGATTTACTTTCCTCGCCTGTAAACAAGTGTGGATTAAGTGGTCTCTAAAGTCCTTTCTTTGACCCTTTTAAAATTCATTTTTGCAATCTGCCCTATTACATAAACCTGTATATACTCCAGAGCTAGATGATGTGCTATAGAGTAGGATTTAATAAGGGAGTTGTTGTTGAGTTGAAAGACTTTATGGAGGCAACGTTATCCTAATCTGCTATTTCCCCCAAAGTTCTCCATGAAGTACTACACAGAGAATGAATCATCCCCATTTTATAGAGGAGGAAGCTAAGATTCTAAAAGGTTGAGTGATCTGCTCACATGGAAAAAGAACAGCTGAGCAGGGACTGGAACTTAGATGTTGCAAAGATGTTTCTAACTCTAAATCCAATGTCTTTTGATATTATGTGATTAGGGATATAACAAAACTATATTCTCTAATTTTGACAATCTACACACCCACGTTAGCCTTTTTACTTTATTCCTTATTTTGAAAGCCACAGAGCTCTGCTGATCTTTAAAACATTGAAGTATTATTAAAACTGAATTTAATAAGCACAGATATTTTTCTTTCTATATAAATATTCAATTTTCCATATAGCAGGATAACAACTTTTCAGATTCACAGAGGAGTTACAATTAAACAGAATTGTAATATTATAGTAAGTTAGGTCATAGAATAAAGCTAGCACTTGCCAATTCAATGACTTAGTTTTCTAGAAAAAATCCAGAAACTATTTCTGTTTTGTAGATATTTCATGCTGTAACTATGCAAGATTACCAAGAAACTAAACGCAATACAAATAAGCAAGGCCAGGAATTCAGCTGTGATTAAGCATAAGGCAGAATTCTCAGAGTCCTGGAATAGCAAACTCAGGTGGCACTAATAGATCCCCTTCTTTGACTCTCTTGCAGTGCCCTTAAGTGACGTTCACTAGCCAGTGTTTAGATTGGCCTCAACAAGCCTGGGAGCAAGAGAAGCAAAAGTGTAATCATCAACCCCTCAGGGGTCTCGGAAGAACTAAAAGAAACAAGCAAAAAATAGAAATCTTTCTTCCAACCACCTGACAACCCATCGTCTCAATCTTCAGCACATATTCCAACTGGAACAATAAAAAGCATATTCTATTTCTGTTTCCATATAAGTATCTGTCCAAAAACAAAGCCTCCAAGTAGTCTGCCAAAATGAGGAGTACAGATGTTTGGTGTTTCCCATTCTAATTTAGAGAAGCTCATCACTAAACTGGCCCCAAAGGGAGGTATTTTTCCAGCCATAATAACTTTCAAAGAACATCTACCAAGTCTTGAGAGTTGTGAACTGCCTAGTAGGCGTGCCAACATTTAGGAAGTCATTGGTACAGATATGGTCTAGTCAAACCCAGAGAGAAGCTCCAGAGGGTCCTCTTAGTTTTTTGCTTAATTGACCCTAATCGATTTTAAGAAAAAGCACTATTTGTTCTGTTTTAGAAAGGTAATCTAAACAAAAGTTATTGGATATATTATTAGTATATTATACATAATATATAATATTATATAGCATATTGATATATAAAGTATATTATTACTAAATATAAGAAAAGCAATAACAAACTTTGAAATAATTGTTTTATTCAACATTACTAAAATATGACACTGCTATCTTGGAATTACAGAATATTAGAATTGAAAGGGTAGCCCATAAGGGTCATCTAGTCCAAATTCCTAAACACTATTTACATTCCCTATACAATATACCCAACAAAAGGGGCGGAGCCAAGATGTCAGAGAGAAACCAGGAAGTTGCCTGAGCTCTCCCTAGTATCCCTTGGAAACAACGTTAAATCAAGCTTCTAAGCAGATTCTGGAGTGACAGAACCCACAAAAAGATGGAGTGAAACAATAGTTAAGATAACTTAGAAAGACTTCAGGAAAGGTCTGTTTCACTTGGGTAAAAGGGGAGCACAACTTAGGGCAGACAGTATCCAGGCAAGCCAGTAGGAGGCTCTTAGCCATAGCACAGATCAGTAACCGAGCCCCCTTGGTCCTGGTTCAGCAGGCCAGCAGTGAGGCCTCCCGGCCCAGAGCAGAAGGCAAACAGTGAGCCCTGGAACCCTGACTCAACAGGTGCAACTAGGCTGGACCACCCCCAGTGCAGTGGGCAAGCTGCAAGCACCTGAGGCCCAAGCCTGGAAAGCCAGTGACCAGGCCCCTGGTCCCCAGCATAAGACACTTGGGATAATGCCCCTTGTGCCCCAGGAGCACAGTTCAACTTTAAAGGATACAAAATAGGCTCAAAATGAGTAAGAAACAAAAAAGAGCCCTGACCATAGAAAGCTACTTTCGTAACAGGGAAGATCAAAACACAAACTCAGAAGACAACAACATCAAAATGCCTATATGTGAAGCCTCAAAGGGGAATATGAATTGATCTCAAGGCCAAAAAGTCCTCCTGTAAGAGCTTAAAAAAGGATCTTAAAAATCAAGTAAGAAAAGTAGAAGAAAAATTGGGGAAAGAAATTAGAGTTATGCAAAAGAATTATGAAAAAAGAGTCAACAGCTTAGAAAAGGAAGCATAAAAATTGACTGATGAAAACAACTCCTTTAAAAGTAGAATTGGTCAAATGGAAAAGGTGTTACAAAAGCTCAATGAAGAAAATAATTCTTTAAAAATTAGAATTAGGCAAGTGGAAGTTAATGACTCTATGAGGCCTCAAGAATCAGTCAAACAAAATCAAAAGAATGAAAAAATAGAAGAAAACGTACAATACCTCACTGGAAAAACAACTGACCAGGAAAATAGATCAAGGAGAGGCAATTTAAGAATTATTGGACTACCTGAAGGTCATGATCAACAAAAAAGCCTGGACAGCATCTTTCAAGAAATTATCAAGGAAAACTGCCCTGATATTCTAGAACCAGAGGGTAAAATAGTCATTGAAAGAATCCACTGATCACCTTCTGAAAGAGATCCCAAAATGAAAACTCCAAGGTAGCCAAATTCCAGAATTATCAGGTCAAGGAGAAAATACCGCAGAGAAAAGAAAGAAAGAAAACAATTAAAATATCAAGGAGCCACAGTCAGGATTACACAGGACTTAGCAGCTTCTACATTAAAGAATTGGTGGGCTTGGCATATGATATTCTGGAAAGCAAAGGAGCTTGGATTACAACCAAGAATCAATTACCCAGCAAAACTGAGCATAATCTTTCAAGTGAAAAGATGGATATTCAATGAAATAGGGTACTTTCAAACTTTCCTGATGAAAAGACCAGAGCTGAACAGAAAATTTGATCTTCAAATACAAGACTCAAGAGAAGCATAAAAAGGTAAACAGGAAAGAAAAAAAAAAAACATGTTATTCAATAAGATTTAAACTGTTTTCCCTACATGGGAATATGATACTTGTAACTCTTGAGAACTGTATTGTTATTATGCCATTTAAAAGGGATATACATAGATAAGGCACAGGTATAAGCTGACTTTGATGTGATAATAAAAAATCTAATTAAGTGGTGAAAAGAGATTGTACTGGGAGAAAAGGAAAGGAGGAGGCAGACAAATGTAAATTATATCACATGAAAAGGTGCAAAAGACCTATTACAGTAGAGGGAAAGGGAGGGGGTGAGCATTGGTTCAACCTTACTCTCATTGAATTTGGGTCAAGGAGGGAATAACATGCATACTGAGCTGGGTATAGATATTTATCTTACCCTACAGGGAAGTGGGAGGGGAAAGGGGAAAGAAAAAGGGGTGCTGATAGAAGGGAGGGAAGACTAAGGGAGGGAGTGCTCAGAAGCAAAACTCTGATAAGAAGGAACAGGGTGAAAGGAAAGAGAAAAGTATAAACAGGGGGAAAAAGAGAATGGAGGGAAATACACAGTAATCATAACTGTGAATGTGAATGGGATGAACTCTCCCAGAAAATGGAAGAGGATAGCAGAATGAATTAAAAACCATAATCCTATAATATATTGTTTACAAGACACACATTTGAAGCAACAGATACACACAGATTAAAGATAAAAGGCTAGAGTAGAATATATCATGCTTCAGCTGAACTAAAAAAAAAAAAAGCAGGGGTAGCAATCCTGATCTCAGACAAAACAAAAACAAAAATAGATCTAATTAAAAGAGATAAGGAAAGAAATTACATCTTGCCAAAAGTTACCATAGACAATATCAATACTAAACATATATGCACCAAGTGGCATAGCATCCAAATTCTTAGAAGAGAAGTTAAGTGAGTGACAGGAAGAAATAGATAGCAAAACTATACTAGTGGGGGACTTCAACCTCCCTCTCTCAGAACTAGATAAATCTAACCACAGTTAGATAACAGAAGTTAAGGAGGTAAATAGAATTTTAGAAAAGTTAGATATGATAGGCCTCTGGAGAAAACTGAATGGGGACAGAGAGGAATGTACCTTTTTCTCAGCAGTCTGTGGCACCTACACAAAAACTGACCGTGTATTAGGGCATAAAAACCTCACAATCAAATGCAGAAAGGCAGAAATATTAAATATATCCTTTTCAGATTACAATGCAATAAAAATTACATGTAATAAAAGGCCAAGGAAAGATAAGCTTAAAAACTAATGGAAACTAAATAATCTAATCCTAAAGACTGAGTGGGTCAAACAACAAACCATAGAAATAATCAATAATTTCATCAAAGAGAATGACAACAATGACTCAACATACCAAAACTTATGCGATGCAGCCAAAGCAGTTCTTAGGGGAAATTTTATATCTCTAAATGCTTACATGAATAAAATAGAGAAAGAGGAGATTAATGAATTGGACATGCAACTAAAAAAAGCTAGAAAAAGAACAAATTAAAAATCCCCAAATAAATACCAAATTAGAAATTCTGAAAACCAAAGGAGAGATTAATAAAATTGAAATTAAGAAACTATTGAACTAATAAAACTAAGGGCTGGTTTTATGAAAAAATAAAGCCAACAAAATAGATAAACCTTTGGTTAATTTGATTTAAAAAGAAAGAAAGAAAGAAAGAAAGAAAGAAAGAAAGAAAGAAAGAAAGAAAACCAAATTACAAGTTTCAAAAATGAAAAGGGTAAATTCGCCACCAATGAAAAGGAAATTAAAGCAATAATTAGGAGCTATATGCCCAACTGTACAGTAATAAATCTGACAATCTAAGTGAAATGGATGAATATTTACAAAAATATAAATTGCCCAGATTGACAGAAGAAGATAAAATGCCCAAATAACCCCACTTTAGAAAAAGAAATTGAACAAGCCATCAATGAACTCCCTAAGAAAAAAATGTCTAGGGCCAGGTGGTTTTACAAGTGAATTCTACCAAACATTTAAATAACAATTCCAATACTATATAAACTATTTGGAAAAACAGGCAAAGAAGGAGTCCTACCAAATTATTTTTATGACACAAATATGGTGCTGATATGTAAACCAAGAAGATCCAAAACAGAAAAGAAAACTATAGACCAATTTCCTTAATGAATATTGAAGCAAAAATTTCAAATAAAATATTAGTAAAGAGATTACAGCATCATGAGGATAATACTATACTATGACCAAGTGGAATTTATATCAGGAATGCAGGGCTGGTTCAATATTAGGAAAACTATCAGCATAACTGACCATACCAAACAAAACTAACAGAAATCATATGATTATCTCAATAGATGAAGAAAAAGCTTTTGACAAAATACAGTACCCATTCCTATTAAAAACAATAGAAAGCATAGGAATAAATGGAGTTTTCCTTAAAATGATAAGCAGTATCTATCCAAAACCATCAGCAAACATTATATGTAATGGGAATAAGCTAGAAGCACTCCCAGTAAGATCAGGGGTGAAACAAGGATCCCCATTATCACCATTATTATTCAATATTGTACTAGAAATGTTAGCTTTAGCAATAAGAGAAGAAAAAGAAATTGAAGTATTCAAATAGGCAAGGAGAAAACTAGGCTATCACTGTTTGCACGTGATATGATGGTATACTTTGAGAATCCTAGAGAATCAACTTGAAACTTGAAACAACTAACAATTAGCAACTTTAGCAAAGTTGCAGGATATAAAATAAACCCACATAAATCATCAGCATTTCTATATATTACCAACAAAGCCCAGCAGCAAGAGAAAGAAAGAAAAATTGCACTTAAAATAACCGTAGACAACATAAAATATTTGAGAGTCTCCCTGCCAAGACAAACCTAGGAACCATGTGAACACAATTACAAAACACTTTTCACACAAATAAAGTCATATCTAAACAAATAACTGGAAAAATACAAATTGCTCATGGGTAGGCTGACCTAATATAATAAAAATGAAAATTCCACCTAAATTAATTTAGTTATTCAGTGCCACACTAATCATACTACCAAAACATTATTTTATAGAGCTAAAAAAATAATAACAAAATTCATCTGGAAGAACAAAAGGTCAATAATATCAAAAGAATTAATGAAAAAAATGCAAAGAAGGTGGCCTAGCATTACCAAATCTAAAACCATATTATAAAGTGTCAATCATCAAAACTGTCTGGTACTGCCTAAGAAATAGAGTGATGAATCAGTGGAATAGGTTAGGTACACAAGACACAGTAGTAAATGACACTGTTTGATAAACCCCAAAACTCCAGCTTCTGGGATAAGAACTCTATTTGACAAAAGCTGCTGAGGAAACTGGAAAATAGTATGGCAGAAACTAGGCAGAGACCAACATCTCATACCCTATACCAAGATAAGGTCAAAATGGGTACATGATTTAGATATAAGGGATGATACCATAAGCAAATTAGGAGAGTAAGGAATAGTTTACCTGTCAGATCTATGGAGAAGGGAAGAATTCATGACCAAACAAGAGATAGAGAACATTACGACATGCAAAATGGATAATTTTGATTACATTAAATTAAGAAGGTTTTGCACAAACAAAACCAATGCAGCCAAGATTAAAAGGAAAGCATAAAGCTGGGAAACATTTTTTACAGCCAGTGTTTCTGATAAAGGCCTCATTTCTAAAATATATAGAGAACTGAGCCAAATTTATAAGAATACAAATTATTCCCCAATGATAAATGATCAAAGGATATGAACATACAGTTTTCAGAGGAAGAAATTAAAGCTGTCTATAGTCATATGAAAAAATGCTCTAAATCACTATTGACTAGAGAAATGCAAGTTAAAATAACTCTGAGATACCATATCACACCAATCAGATTGGCTAATATGACAGAAAAAAATGATAAATCTTGGAGATGTGGGAAAATTGGAACACTAATGCATTGCTGGTGGAGTTATAAACTGATCCAACTATTCTGGAGAGCAATTTGGAACTATGCCCAAAGGGCAATCAAACTGTGCATACCCTTTGATCCAGTAATACCATTACCAGGTCTGTATCCTAAAGAGATCACAAAAAAGGGAAAAGGACCCACATGTACAAAAATATTTATAGCAGCTCTTTTTGTGGTGGCGAAGAACTGGAAATAGAGGAATTGAGGAATATGTTGATTTGGGGAATTGGCTGAATTGGGGAATGGCTGAACAAGTTGTGGTATATGAATGTAATGGAATACTATTGTTCTATAAGAAATGACGAGCAAGCAGATTTCAGAAAAACCTGGAAAGACTTACATGAACTGATGCTGAGTGAAGTGAGTAGAACCAGGAAGATATTGTACACAGCAACAGCAATATTGTGCGACAGTTAACTATAATAGACTTAGCTCTTCTCAGCAATACAATGATCCAAAACAATTCCAAAAGATTCATGATGGAAAATGCTTACCACATCTAGAGAAAGAACTACCGGGTACAAATGCAGATCGAAGCATACTATTTTCACTTTTTTTTGTTTTTTCTTTCTCATGGTTTTTCCCTTTTGTTCTGATTATTCTTTCACAACATGACTAATGTGGAAATATGCTTAACATGTATAACCTGTATCAGATTGCTTGCTGTCTTGGGGAGGAGGGAGGGAAAGATGGGAGAGGAAAAATTTGGAGCTCAAAATTTTACAAAAACAAATATTGAAAACTATCTTTACATGTAACTGAAAGAAATACTACTAAGGAAAACAAATAAAATATTTGAAAAAAATAAAATCAGCAAACAAAAAAAAACAAACCCAAAAACAATACACCCAACAAATCTAGACTCTGCTGGCAGCTCATTCCAGTTTTAGATAGCTATAACTGTTGAGGAGAAGATAGGTGGCACAGTAGGTACAGCACTAGGCCTGGAGTCAGGAAGACCTGGTTTCAAATCCAAACTCAGTCAATTACTTGTGTGACTCTGGGCAAGTCACTTAACCCTGTTTGCTTCAGTTTCCTCATCTGAGAAGGAAATGGCAAACCACTCCAGTATCTTTGCCAAGAAAACCTCAAATGGGGTCACAAAGAGTCAGACATGACTGAAATAACTGAACAACAACAAAAATTGTTAGAAAATTTTTTCTTATACTGAGGCAAAATCAGGATTGGAGAAGGGTAAATGTTCCAGTTCTGGGGGCGGTGGACTGTGGGGAGGGAAGAGAGGAAAAGACAGGAGGTTAGCACAATGAGCACAATGAACAGTTCACAGGCTCTGGAGTTAAGAGAACTAGTGTTCTTAGTTTCCTCATCTGCAAAATAAAGGGGATGGATTAGCTCGTCTCTAAGGTTCCTTGTTCCTTTACAGTACAGATCTATAGGCCTGTGGGTATAGTCTACAAAATCTATAGACCTTGACTTCAAATCCCAACAAAATTCCAGAACTTATTAAAGAGGACAGCCTGTAAATATTTTTAAAATATACTGGTGACCAATAAAAACCAGCAGGCTTTCATCAAGAACAGGGTGGAGAAAAGAGAGGATAGCTAGACAAAAAAGGGCCATTGCCCTCTAAATTGCTCAAAAGAGAAGGATGTTCAAAAGGAAGTACAGACAAGCAGGACAGTTTTGAAAATAACATGTGAAAGAAGACTTTTTAAGAACTAAAAAACATCTGTTAAGATTTAACATAAACTTTGCTATTCTGTTTTGATTTTGCTAACAAGGGCATATTCTTTCTTTTATCACAATGAAAACTTCTACTCTTCCTGGTAAAAAGTACCTTTTCCTGTTTAAGTGCTGACCTGCTCCACCTCAAATAGCTTGGCAAGAAGCACATTTCCTCTTTGATCCCAGTACAGTAGCTTGGAGGGGAGAATATGTGTGTATGTGTGTGCATGTATACATACATATATGTGTATATGACATGCAGAACTGCCTGGCACACTTACCTACCACCTACTGAAGGGGTATGTTACACTCTTGAGTGAATAGACTGCAGTTTCCCTGTGTGTCTGTAACCCGCCCTGGCTTATTTGATCCTAAAAGATGATGCTGTTAAAGTGCTGCACTCAATATGCCAGCAAATTGGCAAAACTCAACAGTGGCCACTGGATTGGAAAAGATCA
Organism: Vombatus ursinus; assembly: GCF_900497805.2. Taxonomy (NCBI): domain Eukaryota; kingdom Metazoa; phylum Chordata; class Mammalia; order Diprotodontia; family Vombatidae; genus Vombatus; species Vombatus ursinus. The sequence continues at coordinate 4,435,894 of NW_020948951.1, read as the reverse complement.
GTTTACATCCCATCCCTAAAGAAGGGCAATGCCAAAGAATGTTCAAATTACCAAACAACTACGTTCATTTTCCAAACCAGCAAAGTTATGCTTAAGATTCCGCAAGCTAGGCTTCAGCAATATGTGAACTAAGAATTACCAGAAGAGAAGACTGGTTTTCAAAGAGACAGAGGAACTAGAGACCAAATTACCAGCATTCACTGGATTGTGGAGAAAGCAAGGGAATGCCAGAAAACCTCAATTTCTGCTTCATTGACTACACTATAGCCCTTGACTGTATGGATCACAACAGAATGTAGCAAGTGCTCAAAAGGATGGGAGCGCCAGATCATTTTACCTGTCTCCTAAGGAACCTGGATGTGGGTCAGGAAGCAAGAGTCCAAACCGGACCTGTAACAACTGACTGGTTTAAGATTGGCACAGGAGTGTGACGAGGCTGTACACTGTCATCTTATTTAACTTATACGCAGAGTACATCATGCAAAATGCCAGGCTAGACAAATCAAAAGCCAGAATTAAGGTTGCCAGGAGAAATAGCAACCATTTCAGACATGCAGATGAAACCGCTCAGATGGCAGAAAGTGAAGAATTATTAGAAGCCTCTTGACGAGGGTGAAAGAGGAGAGTGTAAAAGCTGGCTCGAAGCTTAACATTAAAAACACTAAGATCTTGGCAACTGGTCCTATCACTTTCTGGCAAACAAAGGGAGAAGAAATGGAAGCAGTGTCAGATTTTATATTCTTGGCCTCAAAGATCACTACAAACATCAAATTAAAAGACACTTTTGCTCCTTGGAAGGAAAGGTATGGCAAATCTGGACAGCACACTAAAAAGCAGAGACATCACCTTGCCAACAAAGGTCTGTAGCGTCAAAGCTATGTTTTTTCCAGTAGAAATGGATGGCTGTATGAGTTGGATTGTAAGGAAAGTTGAGTGCCACAGAATTGATGCTTTCGAATCATGGTGCTGGAGAAGAATTATTTTTTTTTTTGGCTAGGCAATGGGGTTAAGTGACTTGCCCAGGGTCACACAGCTAGTAATGTGTTATGTGTATGAGGCTGGATTTGAACTCAGGTCCTCCTGAATTCAGGGCCAGCACTCTATCCACTGCACCACCTAGCTGCCCCTGGAGAAGACTTTTGAGAGTCTCTTGGACAGCAAGGAGATCAAATCAGTCAATACTTAAAGCAGGAGATTCACTGGAAGGTCAAATACTGAAGCTGAAGCTTAAATAGTGGGGCCACATAATGAAAAGACAGGACTCACTGGAAAAGACCCTGACATGGGGAAAAATTGAAAGCAAAAGGAAAAAGGGACAGCAGAGGATGAGATAGATAGACAGGGTTATGGAAACAACAAATATGAACTTGAATAGGCTTCAAGAGATAGCGGAGGATAGAAGAGCCTGGCATACTATGGTCCACAGGGTCCCAGAGTCAGACATGACTGAATGACTGAACAACTACAAAACAACTAGTAAGGACCCTGAAAATTCTCACAGCAATTATATGGGGTTTTTTTAAGCAAGCAGGATGAAATAGAGGTTAACAATTTTATGTACAATCCTTTTTTAAATTCTACTGTGTACATGGAAATGTTCATTTTATTCATTCATGTTTTGATATTTAGGTTCAGAATAAAAATGTTAAAAAAAAAAAAAAAAAGGATAGGTCAGTGAACCCAAGACAGAAGAGTAGCAGGAGAAAGTATACCCAAGTTCCTCACTACCCCCCAAAACTCCTACAAACAGATCTAGAAAAAGACCAAAATCATGATGAAAAAATTCAAGTAAAAAATCAGTGAGTTATTTTTCCAGTCCAGGTTGGCATAGGGAGACTGACAAAAAGGTATAGACAGACCTGGACACTGGACACTGGAGACAGGGTCTAGCCAGAAGGAAGACAGTGAGTAACTCCAGCATAAGGGAGAGACTGTATCTCAGGGCAAGCGGATGTCTAGGATCTATACTGGGACCGCCCACTGGGAGTGGAAACAGATGCCAACTGGCAGGTATGTTGCTCACTATTCAGTACTGGGTTTCAGATTCAAGCAGACTGAGGAAGGGATCTGCACTGACAAAATAAGGAATAGTCAGGGGTCCTTTCCTGTGTACCACCCAAGAAGCGAGTTCAGAAGCAGCTGCCACAGTGCAGCTTAGAACCCTGGGAGAAGAGCAGGGTCTCAGTTACAGCTTCCAGCACCATCTGAACCTTGCGGAGAAATAACCAAGGCAGGAATCTCAGACCAAAGCGAAGCTTACAGTTCTATCACTTAAACCAGTAGAGCTTCCCAGCAGGCTGAAAGGAACTGGTTCCAGCAGAAGATAACTATTGCTCAGAGGCTCAGACCCAAACCCAGGTAATGAACTTGTAGACCTCGGAAAAAAGGAGCAAAGATCAAACTTTGCCTGGAATCAGGCCACTTGGGAATTACTGAAAGCTTATAGGTGCTGAGTCTGAACTATTCCTTGAAACTAGAAAAACACAACACTCAATACCCCAAGAAAGCAGCCAAAGGACCAGCCCAGACCTTCCCTTCAGAAGTGCACAGAGCGTGGGTCTAACATCAAGCCCAAAGTCAGAAAGTAAGCTGGAAGAAGGAGCAAATTAAAACAATAGTTCCACCATAAAAAGCAATTATAGTGACAGGGATGCTCAATACATAAAATAATAAGATGATGACTCCAAAACATCTACAAGCAAAGAGACTCAAAGAAAAATATAGCGTGGGCACAAATCCAACTAGAATTCTTGAAAGAGATAAAGCAAGAATCATTTTTTAAAAAAGTTTAAAATGTTTTTTAAAATGAGAGAGCTAGAGGAAAAAATGTGAGAAGAGAGCTAAGAAGAAGGAATTCAAAAGGGAATTAATAGCTTGGCATAAGAGGTATATATTAAACCTTTCCTAAAAACAAACTCCCTGGAAGCTAGAATGGACTGAATAAAAGCCAATGATTTCATGAGATAACAAGAAATAGTAAAACAAAGTCAAAAGACTGAAAAAAAAAAACAGCAGAAGAAAATATAAGATGACCTTGACCTGGAAAACAGATCAAGGAAAGATTATTGAAGAATCATTGGAATACCTGAAAACTATGACCAAAAAGCCACTATACATCATATTTCAAGAAATCTTAAAAAGAAAACTGATCAGATCTCTTAGAACCAGAGATCAAAATGGAAATAGAAAACAATCCACCTATTACCTCCTGAAAGACATCCCCAAAATTAATACTCTCAAGAACTTTATAGCCAAAATCCAGAGCTACCAGGTCAAATAAAAAATATTACAAGCAGCCAGAAAGAAAGAATTGAAGTACCAAGGGGCCATAATCAGGATCACACCTGATTTAGCAGCCACAATTGTAAAGGAGTAGAGAGTTTGGAACATAATATTCCAAAAGGCAAAGGATAAAGGTTTACAGCCAAAAATACAGAAAAACAAAATAATAATCCTAAAGGGGAGAAAATATATCTCTCATGAAAGAGAAGACTTCCAAGCATTCCTGATGAAAAGACCAGAGCTAGATAGAAACTTTCAAACACAGGAATTAAGAGAAAGATAAAAAGGTAAAGATTAAGGAATAATCATAATGGACTAAACAATAATAAGCTACTTACATTCAAATACAGGGATGGGAAACGTATCTCCTCTAAGCTTTATCATCATCAGGGATCACAGAGGGAGTCTAGTGAGAGAGAAGACCTGGAAATAGTCCTGTTACATCGTGATCATCTAGAAGTTTGGAAAAAGGGAAAGAAGAAAACGCTGAGGGAGGGAAGGAAAGGAAAAGGAAGGTTAAGGAAAGTTATCTGAAATGCTTGGGACATGCAAATAAAAATCTACACAAATAAGGAAGAACAAGGGAAGGAAACAGATGACGCTTGAACCTCACTCTCATCTGAACTGGTAGAAGAAGGGAAGAATCCACACACATAAAAATGGCTGAGCACAGAAACATAACAGGGAAATAGGAGGGAAAGGGCAGAAGGAAGAAACAGATGGAGAACAGATTAAGGAAGGGATGAGTCCTAAGCAAAATAAACTCTAAGGATGTACACCTCTTTTCGAGGTGGCAAGGAATGGGCGTCTGAGGGAATCAAAGTGAGAATGGCAAACAGGTGACAATGTATAAATGTGATAGATCACTTCTGTGCTATGAGAAATAATGAAAGGGATGTTTTCAGAGAAAGCTGGGAAGACTTGTGTGAGCTGATGGAGAGTAAAGTGAATATTACCAGGAGAACAATTTATACAGTGACAACAACATTGTGGAGACTAACAGATTTGAAAAACTCGGAAACTCTGATCAGTGTACCGTGGTTCCCAACGACTCATCATGCAATAAATATGCTGTCTGTTTTCCAACAGAGATAAATGATGTAGATTGCAGAATGACATAGGTGTATGGATGAGGCTGACATTGTTCAGAAAGTGTTTGGAGCTCTTCTTTTGGAAATAACTTCAGAGTCTGTTCATGAGAGAACAATGAAATATTAAATTGCTTCATACTTACTATAGCAGAGTAAGGAAAAAAAATCAACGTGAGCTGGAGTTTTCAGTGCTTATGGGGAGTTAAACCCTTGAGGAAGATAAGATGTGAAGGATAAAAAAGATTATTCCAGGTGTCTGTTGGAGGCAGAGAGATGGTTTGGAAGAGAAAGGGAGGGAAGCACAGAGACAAGAATAAGCATGGTAGGAAGATACTCTATTTTATGCCAAAGGTAAAAAGGCTGGCTTTTCTTGTGCATTGGGGGCGGAGGGGAGAGAAAGGCTCATTACAACATTAGCTTCTATTTACCGTTTTCATGAAATAAAATATATAATTAAAATATATATTTACAATACAGACTTTGAGGTAAGAATGTTTAAATGCAAATAAAATGAAAATATTTAAGGCAAATTAAAGAACATATTCTGGGAATGTTAGTGATGTAAAGAAATGCAAAACGCTAATATCAGAAGCTTTAATAAATTTGGGGGAAATCATCTGTAACTACTCAATATTTATGGACAAACACACTTAAAATATATTTTCAGAATGCACATGACGGAAGCATACACTGAGATAGATATATATATGATAGTATAATTTTTACTGTAAATAAAGAAAACTCTGTAAGACTGTATAATGAGAAATGGAAAATGAAGAAAATTTAAAATCTCAACAAGTATTTTTAGCCTGGTGTTTCCATAAGGATTTATGTATTTATGAGACTAGAAGAGGAAAATATTAGAGCAGTTAAGCCTTCACTATGGTAAGAAATTGTTACAGACTTAAGTACCAGAGGGCAGCAGGTTTTCTAATGCCAGCAAGGCTCCACATTAATAAATTGCCACTTTCTTATTCCTTACTACAAGTTACTAATCTACACCTTATGGCTGTCCTACTTCCCTTGCCAGAGACCATACATGGCTACAGCATTCCCAGTTTCCTCTCTAGGCAAACTCAGGAGAAGGCACATAGAGTAGCATTGCTATTTCTACTACTGACATTCATTCCTACTGTAGGCTTGGCCTCTGGAGAGTAGCATAAGGCCTGGCAGAGGGAAAGGAGCCATGGCAGGAGGAGCAGCATGTCCTGGGGCTGTCCCCCCATACATCCCCATGCTTCCTATGTACATTCTCCTACCCCAATGAGCAAAGCAGTTTCTGACATCTTTTTTTTGCTTCCCCCAACAAAGAGAGGTCTCCTATGGAGAGTGAGGGGGTGGGGGAAGGGATCAATGCAGCACTGTTATCATGGAGACAGGAAAGAAGAATCTTAGTCTTGCTTCTTAACATTAGTGTCACTTCCTCCTCCACAACAGCCTCCTGTTAAGTAGGTGAATTTTCATGCTGGGAAAAAAAAAAAAAAAAGGAAATCCCAAATGTGATCTGGCATACATCATGGTGCTCTGTACCGTAACTAAATAGACCATATCAATAAGAAAATTCTAAATTGGAAGGGCATAGCCCATTATGTGCCTTGCATTCTAGATGGAGAGTAAAGCAAGAGGTTGGTACTTTTTTGGTAATCTCGATAAAAAAGAAACTCCCCAATATTATATTCTTTATATTCCTAAAACAGTTCCTTTAAAATTAACTACACTTACATAATTCTATGCAAAATTCACAAAATATATTATAAAAAACAACCCAATTTGTGCTGATGGCACTCATACAATTAAAGGCTTCAGCACTTCCTCACCAAATAAAGGCAAGTAAAAGAATAATAGTGATCCCTCATAATACCCATGTAATAGGGGTAGGCTACAACTATAACATGAAAAAGAGAGGTCAAGTTAACTTACTCACTCAATTTGTTAATATGAAAGTAAATAATGGCTCCTGATTTATGTTATCTTCTATTATGCTGTTCAATCACCACACAAAGTCCTACGAGTTCACTGATTCAGAGCAGTTGTAACCAATTATTCACAAATTCCATTACTCAAAAAACTGAACCTGCAATCATTCCATTTTTCAAAATATAAATAAAAGCATACAGAAACGAAATGGACAAGACTTTAATACTGTAATGGTATAGGGCTTGTTTGTTTGTTTGTTTTGGTGGTCATTGTGAGAAGTATTTTTGATAAACAAAAAGCAAAAGAGAACTTTATTTTCTCATTACTCCACTATAAGGAGTAAATTGGAAAATAGAAATGATATAAAAATAAAACATAAATAAAAATTTATTTTAAAAAATTTAAGTATACAAATTTTTTAAATCCTTCAAATATAGGAAAGATAGCTCCAAATCACTAATAGGAGAATTGTAAGTCAAAATAGCTCTGAGATTTTTACCTCCCACCTAGCAAATTGGCAGAGATGACAAAACATGGGAATAACAAATGTTGGAGTCAGGACTGAGGTATTCTGAGAAAGTAACTAAAATGTTCATACCTTTTTGACCTCCTCACTGTATATGTTAGGCATACACTCCCAAGAGGTTAAAGACATAAAGGTCACATGTAGACCAAAATATTAATAGCAGTTCTTTTTATAGAAGCAAAGAACTGGAAAAAAAAAGTGGATGTCCATTGATTGGGGAATGGCTAAATAAATCGCCTTACATGAATGTAATGTAATAGTACTACTGTACCATAAGAAGCAATAGATACTAAGAATTCACAGAAGTATAAGATGAATTACATGAACTGATATAGAGTAAAGTAAGCAGAACCAAGAAAACAATATATGCAATGACAATAATATAAGTGAGTGGAGGGAACCTGAACAGTGCATAAATATAATGACCAAGTTTGTCCCCAAAAAGATTAAAAAATGTACCTCCCTCCTTTCTTTGGAGGGATGGGAGACCATGGGTATGAACCAATGCATATACTGTCAGAGTAGGTAGACGTGTTGATTAGTTTTGCTGAACTTTTTTTTATTCTCTCATTTTACTCTTTGTTAAAAGTGATGGCTCACTGAGAAGGGGAGGAGAAGGAATACTTTCAGAAATGAAGGTGTTATGAAAACAAAAGATGGCATTAATTTTTTAAAAAAATATTAATGTGCTCCCAGAACTGTAAACACTTGATATGTGGTCTAATAATGACATAGATCAGTGGAACTTTCATTCCCTCTGTTGTAGACATCATGTTCTATAAATGCAGCCTAAGATCACAGAACAGAGCTGAAGCCAGAGACCTATACCATTCCACCAGAATGCTAACTCTCCAGACAGGCAAAGACCATCATCACCACGCCCCCAATGGTACTATCATCTCATCTCTAGCTCCCTATCTTGTCCACAATCTCTGTTGCAACCAAACTGGAATGCAAAATGGTACATGATCCTGACACTGCTATCTCCTCCTTCCGCTTCTCTATACCTGGAATATATTCCCTCCTCAACTACACCTTTCAGAATTCTTCTTTTCCTATGAAGCCTTCCCTTATCTTCCCAGCTGAAAATATTTCCTCCTAACTCAAATTTTCCTAGGTCACTTTTGCCTAGATCTTCCCTTTGCTCTCATTACACCCTACCTTAAACTGATATACATACATACATACATACACACACACACACACACATATATGCATACATGCATACATAGCATTATGTATGTACTTTTATAGGATTTCCCTGATCTCTATTTAATTCATCAAAAAAATGATGTCAATCTGTAATGACTATATATATAGTCCAATACAAAGTTCACTCAGCCATTTTTCAGATTAGTGCTGACCTAAGTTTCTCATTGTTCCCTTTCCCTCCCACTTTACATCCTATACTTCACAACAAACAGAGGTCCTTCAGAGAAGGCAGGAAATCCTACATACAAAATTATATGCCTGCAAAGAATATTTAAGGCAGCTAGGCGGCACAATGGATAGAGCACCAGGCCTGGAGTCAGGAAGACCTGAGTTCAAATTTTGCCTCACATACTTACTAGCTGTGTGACCCTGGGCAAATCATTTACCCCTATTTGCCTCAGTTTCCTCATCTGTAAAATGAGCTGAAGAAATGCATTCCAGTATCTTTGCCAAGAAAACCCTTAATGTGGTCACAAAGAGTCAGATATAACCAAAAACAACTGAATGACAACAAAGGATATTTAAATGCCCTGAAAATATGCAGTGTATATTACTACCATGTTGTAGATCCCAAATAGTAGATTAAGTAACACCAAAGGAGAACTCATTGGCTTTGGAAGTCAGAAGACCTCAGTTCAAATTATGTCTCCACCACAAGCTGTGTGATTTGGGCAAGTCGATTCATGTCTCTGGGCCTCAGTCTGATCATTTGTAAACTGAGATGGTTAAACTAGCTGATCTGTAAAGTCCCTTCCTCCTCCAAGGCTATGATTTTAAGACCAATTTAACTTAAAAGCATAGTTTTCTTAATGTTGTATGAAGGATACTGCTGAAGGTTTGAGATTCAAAATAAATTACGTATGCATTAAGTGACTACTATTCACCCAACTTCCATGTTTAAAGAAAAGAAATATGTTTTCTCTACTGAAGCCAATTACGATTTCATGACTCAGTCAGAGACAAATTATGGCAGAATATGCTTCCTATTAACATAATACCAGGAAACATAACTGGATTAAAATACTATAAACAATAATTAAAGTTAAGAAATAACAGATGAAAGGTTATTCTTGCTAGTAAATAAGTTTTAAAAGATAATTCACTAAAGCAGACATAAATGACACTTCCTATTTAATGGTTATGAGGCTTTACTTTGTATACCTTTTATTTCTTTTTAAAACTGCAGTTATAGATTCCTTTTTTTTATTCCTTTTTTTTTCCTCTTTGAAAAGGAAATTTGTAGCTCATTGGTTGCTGGCCAAAACTGCTCTATTTGACAAATGTCGAATAATGACACTTTCTTTTCCTGCTTCCAGTAAAACTTCAGTATCGTTCATTTCCACCTCAGTTTTCAAAATACTGAAAGGTGGATTTGGCAAACTGATTTTTCTGATGGTAATGTGAACATTTCTTCTGCATGTTGAAATGGCTATGGCAAAATGCCTTTTATTTGTATTTTTGACGAATATGAAAAACCTCCAAATCCTTCAATGCAATACATAAATCCACAGATTAGATGAGTGTCAAACACACTGTCTGCTGGCAATACTCCAGAGTGCAGCCCAAACCAGATTAAAATGTAACTGGGAGACATGCAATAAAATAAATGTAAATACAGTAGCACATAGATAATGTCAATATGTGGTTTTCTAAGTCAATACATGGCCAGCAGGACTCCTTATATACAATTTAGTAGGCCCTGTTTCTATCTGAGTTTGACAACACTGGATTAGATGACCCTTGTGGCATGGACTGGGCAAACAAGAGGTGGCAAATTAATCAAAACTGCACATGACCCAAAGGGAAATGGTGAGTATAAATAGGATACAGCATATTACCTATGATTATTTATGCCTGAGAAGGATGCATATGATGAGAAAAGATAAAAGATTAGTCATGTAGTAAGAAGTAAAGCCTAATAATAGATGGACAGCCTAATTGTTATACTGGTATCAATAATATATTATAAGACCTCGAGGGAGGACTTCCATTGAATTTGTCACATCTTCTATGAAGAATGGAAAGACAAGAATTGCATAGAATGAGAAGGCACAGATGAGTAATAAAAATCCTGTGGGGGGGGGGAATTGTTGATGAGAGCACAGATCCATTTAAGTATCAAAATGAATGACTGACAAGTTTTCAATCTGTGAAGGGGGTGAGGAGTGGGATGGCTTATTCGTTAGAAATGGAGAGGCTGAGAAAAGGTGATGAACATTCACAGGTCAATTACCCCATTAGTTACTTAGATGTGTGACAAATGAGCCCCACACCTTGGCAGAGGCCACCAGGACTACTCCTTCAAGCCTAAGGCAGCCAGGTGTAGGGTGAGGGGAAACAACCTCCGTGCACTCAAAGGCAAACCCTCCTGGGAAAGGCCTCACTGAGTTCTGAGTAAGATCACCCCACTCTAATTTCAATGCTGCCAAAGATCGGTGGTTTTACCAGTGTAGGTACAGCATCAGAACACGAAGAACATGACATTTGCAACTTAGTTCTGGCTCTGTCATTTAATAGCTACATGCTTAGGGCAAGTCATAAGGAATCAGAGCCTCAAGCTTGTCCTCTATAAAAGGAGGAAGGTGAACTATTACTGTTGAGGGCAACACCATCCTCCCAGTCCCTCAGGCTCACAACCAAGGAGTCACCCCAGGGAACTCTCTCTTAATGATTTCCTATTTATCCTGTAAATAGCTTGTTTGTACATATTTGTTTTCGTGTGGTCTCCCCTTCCCCATTAAATTGTGAGCTGCTTGAGGGCAGTTGTCTTTTTTTGTATCCCCAGTGCTTAGCACAGCGCCTGGTACATAGTGGGGGCTTAATAAATGTTTATTGATTGACTGATTAATTGAACTAGACAATTTCTATACACCTTTCCAACTCTAAATACAGGATCCAAGGATTTGTAAAATTGAGATGAATGATAAATAATTCATCAAGTATTCACTACATGCCAGGCACTGTGTTTAGTGCTGAGGACACAAATATAAGCAGGCAAGATAGCTCCTCCCTCCCTCAAGGAGCTTGCATTCTAATAGGAGAAGCCAGCATATACAGGGGAATAGTGACCAAGAAGGCTTGTTTTGGAAAGGTAAGTCACAAAGATGGTGATTAGAGACATAGGGCAACTGAATGACATCTCCTTTGAAGAAATAGTAATGTTTATTTGATTGCCATTCTCAGAACTAGTATTGGGAAGTTTAGGAAAGAGAAAGGGAGAAGAGGAGACAGAAGAGGAAAGAAAAGAAAAATTATGTACAGCAGTACCACAAAGAGAAGAAGGTCAAGGGTGAGTTTGAGTTCAAACAAGATAAGCTGAATGTTCCCCAATCAGAAGCACAGAAACCCGGGGTAGGAGATAACAATCCTTTTACTACCTCAACTCCTGGGGTTCTTGTGGAGGATCAAATGAGATAACAGATGTACTGAACCATGATAGGTGTCAGCTGCTATGCTAGCTTGGCAGGGCAAAAGCTTCCCTAATATTTTCACACCTCTGTACCCCTAGTGGTGAACCCACCATGGAGTTTTCCAAGTTAAGTCACACAGCCTCTCTTGTATAAGTTAAAATGTGCCAAATAAAGGCTATTTTTCAGCTCTGAATAACTGTTCTAATTTTTCTGTGAAGCGGCATTAAGTCTCTGAAACACTGCACTGGACAGAAACATTCACTTTATAAATCTTAAAGTGCTACATAAGTATCACTGATTATTATTATTATTATTCCATCCACTGAAGCAAATCACAAAACTTCCACATTTTATTGGGTGAGCTACCATGGCCAAAAAAAATTACTACCTGGTAAGCCATTCTTCTGGTATCCAATCTCTTCAAACTTGGCTAGGCTAACTCGGACAACAAAGAAACTGTCACTATGCCATATACCTAAATCCTTCCTTGGTAATAAAGCAATAACCGATATTTATGCAGGTTTGCAAAGTACTTTATCTACATTATCTCATTTGATTATCACAATAATCCTGTAAGCTAGGTATTATTTTTCTCCCATTTTACAAATGAGAAAACTGGGGCTTGGAGAAGTTAATGTGACTTGCTTATGGTTACACAGCTAATAATGTTAGAGACAGGGTTCAAATTAAGGTTTCCCCATCTTCTTGTTGAGCACTTCATCTGTGCAATTCCTCTGGACGTCCCAAAGTTTGTACTCCACTGATAGTTTTTGAAGTTTCAAGGTCACCTCCACACCACTACAAGGTAACAAGGTAACCTTAATTATCAGAAACGATCTTGGCAAGCACTGATAGTCAGGTGAAGGAAGAATGGGGCTTAAGCTGGGTACCTGGGTGGCAGAGGGTACTTGAAGAATGTCATGGAGATAAGGAGGAGTATTAGGAAAAAGAGAAAGCATCAAAGGACATAGAATGATACAGGAAACAAACATTTCCTACTTCACATTTGTGCTCAAGGTTAATCCTGTCCATGCTACTCCAAATCATCTCTCCAGCATAAATATCACAGGCTGCCAATCTATGGGCCAGTAGGTGTTGTTCGAACAGTCTGCAGGTAAAGGGACTCAGGAGAGCAAGTACTTCTATTCACTTGCTAATTTGCAAGCCTGAACACCAACTTTGCCCTCCTTTCCAGGTCCTAGGAAACTGGAATCTGACAAATAATAGTAGTGATTTTAATAAAATTCCCTTATGACAAAACAATTCATAAGTCCAGTAGCTTTTGTTGTAATGGGATTTTTTATGTATGTAAGACTGTCATGCTGATAGAAGCAAGACTCTCTGCTGTTTGAGATACTGATTTCCCTTTCCCTGCCCCCATTTTGGAGGATTTGGAGGATGACTTAGGTCATATGTGGGCATACTCACCATCAATACAGCTAGCAATCCTTTCTCACTTCTTTCTATGGGATTCTTGTCCATCTTTTCTCATAAATCCACCATACATCTATCCAATCCAAAGGTTCCCTCTGACCCTTTTAACATTAATAATATTTATTGATCTCATTGGTAATCCTTTCCATTGACTCTCATCATAACCCTTTTTATATTTTCTTATTCTAGGGGACTACTCGCTATAACTTTCTGTAAATCTTCTGAAGACACCACTGTATTACTTATGCTATATTAGCCTACGTTACTTCACATTCTCTACATATGAATGGCTAACCTTCTTCACGCATGTCTTCAATGATGTCTTTTATGCCACTTCTTAAACATCATCACTGGTAATATGCTGCAGCCTTCTTAAACAAGGTAGCTTTCTATTGCCTATGTACATGCTCATGTCTCTCCCCATCTTGAAAAACCCCTCATTTGATCCTTCCAACCTCAATAACAATCCTGTATCTCTTCAACCCTTTGTGACTAAACTCCTCAAAGAGGCATCTACAGTAAGTGTCTACACTTTCTCTCCTCTCACTCTGTTCCTTTTTTAAAAAAATTAATTACTTTATTTTTAGTTTTCAACATTCCCTTTCTAAGATTTTGAGTTCCAAATTTTCTCCCCTTTCCTCTCCTCCTCCTTCCCCGAGACGGCGTGCAATTTGATGTAGGCTCTACATATACATTCATATTAAACCTATTTTCACATTAGTCGTGTTGTAAAAAAGAATTAAATCCAAAGGGAGAAACCATGAGAAAGAAGAAAAAAAAAAGAAAGGGCAAACAGCATGCTTCGATCTGCATTCACACTCCATAGTTCTTTTTCTGGATGTGGATAGCATTTTCCATTATGAGTCTTTTGGAGTTGCCTTAGATCTTTGCATTGCTGAAAAGAGCTAAGTCTGTCAAAGTCAGTCATTGCACAGTGTTGCTGTTACTGTGTACAATGTTCTCCTGGATCTGCTCCCTTCACTTCGCATTAGTTCCAAGTCTTTCCAGGTTTTTCTGAGGTCTCTCTATTCATTGTTTCCATTAATTCACATACCACAACTTATTCAGCCATTTCCCAATCGATGGGCATCCTCTCAATTTCCAATTCTTTGTCACCATTAAAAGAGTTGCTATAAATATTTTTGTACATGTGGGTCTTTTTCCCATTTTTATGATCTTTTTGGGATATAGACCTAGAAGTGGCATTACTGGGTCAAAGGGTATGCAGAGTTTTATAGCCCCTTGGGCACAGTTCCAAATTGCTCTCCAGAATGGTTGGATCAGTTCACAAGTCCACCAACAATGAGTTAGTGTTCCAATTTTCCCACATCTTCTCCAACATTTATCATTGTCCTGTTTTGTCATGTTAGTCAATTTGATAGGTGTGATGTGGCACCTCAGAGTTGTTTTGATTTGCATTTCTCTAATCAATAGTGATTTAGAACATTTTTTTCATATGACTATAGATAGCTGTAATTTCTTCCTCTGGAAACTGCCTATTCATATCCTTTGACCATTTATCAATTGGGGGATGACTTGTATTCTTGTGAATTTGACTCAATTCTCTATATATTTTAGAAATGAGGCCCTTATCAGAGATACTGGTGGTAAAAATTGCTTCCCAGTTTTCTGCTTCCCTTCTAATCTTGGTTGCATTGGCTTTGTTTGCACTTACTCTCTTCTCACTTCACCCTCACTTTTTACTCACTTCACCCTTTCCAATCTTCTCATTCCACTGAAACTTCTCTTTCCAAAGTTACCAGCGATGTCTTAGTTGCCAAATCCAATGGCCTTATTCTCCTTGACCTCTCTACAGCCTCTGACACTAGTGATCACTCTTTCTCCTTGATGGTCTCTCCTCTTCGTTTTTGGGACACTACTCTCTCCTGGTTTTCCTCCTATTCATATGACTGCTCCTTCTCTGTCTCCTCTCTATCTCCTTTCCTCATCTATATCATTCCATCTATATCATGCCCTGTGTTCCACAGGGTTCTGTCTTGGGCCTTCTTCTCTTCTCTCTCTATTGTTTCACTTGGTGAGCTCATCAGCTGCCATGGATTTAATTACTATCTCTATGCTGATGACTCTCTCATCTACCCCTCCTGTCCCAACATCTCTGGTGACCTCAATTTCACATCTCCAATTGCCTTTAGACATCTTGAACTGGTTTCCAGTAGGCATCTTTAACCTAATACATCCAAAACTGAATGCATTATCTTTTCCCCTAACCATCCCCCACCCTTTACCTTCCCTATTACTCTAATGGGTAACACTATCCTTCCAATCCCTCAGGCTTGCCACCTAGGAGTTATCCTCAACTATTTTATAGAGAGAATGATGTGGGCATGTGATTTGGTAGCCTCCTCAGTTGCTGGAGTTGAGTCATTGCCTCCTCTTTTTTGGTTAAAAGAAAAACACCATCTAATCTTTTCCATTCTTTTGGAATCTTCCACTTTGAGAAAAACTAAAAATTGATCTCTGAGTGCCTTTAAAACTATGTCACCACCATCATGAATTTATTTTGGTCAGACCCAGAAGCTTTTCCTGACAATCTTCAGGAGTGCCATTTTTTTTTTTAAATTTTATTTATTTATTTTTAAATTTTATTTTATTAATTTATTTTGATTTATCAATAATCACTTTCATATGCTTTTGAGTTTAAAATTTTTCTCCCCCTTGTGCCCCACCACCTTCCCCAAGATGGCACACAAGCTGATATAGGCTATATATTTACATTCATATTAAACATATTTTCACATTAGTGATGTTGTAAGTAAAAATTAAAAACAATAGGAAGAACCATCAGAAAGAGGAAATAGAACTCAACAGAAGAGAAAAAAAATAGCAATTCAACTTCCATAGTTCTTTCTTTGGATGTGGATAGCATTTTCCATCATGAGGCCTCTGGAGATGTCTTAGATACTTGTATTGCCGGGAAGGGTTAAGTTTATCAATATTAGTCATCACACAATGTGGCTGTTATTGTGTACAACGTTCTCTTGATTCTACTCACTTCACTTGGGAGTGCCATTGTTACTTCCTTTTATATTATTTATATTAATAAAGTAGTCCTCAAACTCTTTCACAGAGGTAGAACGCTTCAATTTAAACAAAACTTTAGCAGAATTCTTGTAGTAAACTCTCTAAAGTTATTATTTTTAATGTCTGTTAACCAATATGATAAGGTTCATTTTTAAAAAGCAAATTTGGGGGTATACCAGAGTTCCTTGCATCACAGTTTGAGAAATGCTACATTAATGTACACATTGGGGACCAAGGAAGTAGCACACAAATATTGTAGCTCTACAATTATAGCTAACAAGGAGAAATCACTATAAAAACACTGGCAGACATTTCACATTTTGTATTTGCTAAAATAACTCTCAGGATGACATGGCTTCACTGAATCTCTAGCCAGATTCTCTACAGACTTAATACTGCTTATAGGTTTCTATGTTATTCTCTTCTATAATGTTTCACAAATGATCTTGTACTCTAAACTGATCTGTCCTTGGCTGCTATTTCTCTGATCTAGTTGCAATGTTAATTTTTAATCCCTGCCTTTTCCTATTCTGATCTACTTCATTCTATCGGGGGGGAGGGGGGAAACCCAAACATGTTTAGCCTAGGAGAGAAACAGTAAGAATTCATTTATTCATCAAACACTTTTCTATATCTATTATATGTCCAGTCTTGTACTAAGTAGATTTGGGCTTTTACAGCCAGAGAGTAAAAGACCCTTGAGAGAATCTTATAATAGAAGAATGCTATCTCCTTCCATTTGAATTCTTGACTCATGAATTACAAATTATATTTCTATTTAACTTCATTAAAATCTAAAGAAATTCTATAGTCAAGAAATGGGAATGATCCTAAAGGCAAATAGTATATCATTGACCTAGAGAGTATTACTATATCACTACCCTATAGCATATCACTATCTATCCAGGAACTATATGAACACAATTACAAAACACTTTTCACACAAAGATCTAAAGAACTGGAGAAATATTAATTGTTCATGGTAACACTGTGCAATGATCAACTATGATAGACTTAGCTCTTCTCAGTAATACAATGATTTAAGACAATTCCAAAAGACTCATGATAGAAAATGCTATACACATCCAAAGAAAAAAAACTGATAGAGTCTGAATGCTGATTGAAGCATACTATTTTTCATAGCTTTTTCTTTTTGTTCTGTTTCTTCTTTCACAATATGATTAATATGAAAATGTTTTACATGATTGTAACCCAAATCAAACTGCTTACTATTTTAGGGAGGAGGGAGGGGACAGAGAGAGGGAGAAAAATTTGGACCTCAAAATCTTATTAAAAAATGAATGTTAAAAATTATCTTTATGCATAATTGGAAAAGAATACTATTTAAAAAGCTATTAATTGCTCATGGGTAGGCCAAGTCAATATAATAAAAAATGACAATCTATAGCAATTTACTTACTCAATGCCATACCATTCAAACTACCAAAGAATTATAGAGTTATTTCTTCTGGAAGAACAAAAAGTCAAGAATATCAAGGAAATCAATGAAAAAAATGTTAAGGAAGGTGGCCTAGCAGTACTGGATTTTGAAATATATTACAAAGGAATAATTATCAAAACAATCTGGTACTGGCTAAGAAATACAGTAGTTCAGGGGCAGCTAGGTGGCATAGTGGATAGAGCACCGGCCCTTAAGTCAGGAGGACCTGAGTTCAAATCCGGCCTCAGACCAAACACTTGACACTTACCAGCTGTGTGACCCTGGGCAAGTCACTTAACCCCAGTTGCCTTAAAAAAAAATTAAATTAAATCAAAAAGTAAAAAAAAAAAAAAGAAATGCAGTAGTTGATTAATGAAATAGATTTGGTAAACAATATACAGAGGTAAATAACCACAGTAATCTAGTGTTTGATAAACCCAAAGATCAAAGTCGTGGGGGCAAGAGCTCACTATTCGACAAAAACTACTTGGAAAACTGGAAAACAGTCTGACAAAAACTAGGCATAGACCAACAATCTCACATTGTATATCAATATAAGGTCAAAATGGGTATCTGGTTTAGACATAGAGAGTACTGTCATAAGCAAATTGGGGGAGGAATGGAATAAATTACCTATGAGATCTATGGATCAAGGAAGATTTTATAACCAGACAAAAGACAGACATGATATGGGAGGGAAAATGGATAATTTTGACTACAAGAAATTTAAAAGTTTTTGTACAAACAAAACCAATGCAGTCAAAAATTAGAAGGCAAACAGGAAACTGGGAGGGGGTGGATTTACAACAAGATTCTCTGATAAAGGCTTCATTTTTCAAACATATAGGGAACTAAGTCAAATTTATAAAAATAAGAGCCATTACCTAATTGATAAATGGTCAAAGGATATGAACAGGTAGTTTTCAGAAAAAAAAAAAACAAAGCTATCTAAAGACATATGAAAAAATGCTCTAAATTGCTAATAATCAGAGAAATGCAAATTAAAACAACTCTGAGGTAACACCTCAAACCTATTAGACTCACTAACATGACAGAAAAGGAAAATGACAAATGCTGGAAGGGATGTGGAAAAATAGAGACACTAATGAACTGTTGGTGGAGTTGTGAATTGGTCCAGCCATTCTGGAAAACAATTTGAAATTATACCCAAAGAACTACAAAACTAGGCATACCCTTTAATCTAGCAATACCACTACTAGGTCTGCATCCCAAAGAAATCAAAGGAAAAGGAAAGGGACCTATACATACAAAAATATTTATAGCAGCTATTTTTGTGGTGGCAAAGAATTAGACATTGAAGGGATGCCCATCACTGGGGAATGACTGAACAAGCTGTGGTATATGATTATGACAGAATGCTATTTTGCTCAAAGAAATGAGCAGAAAGTTTTCAGAAAAACCTGGGAAGATTATATGAACTGAAGTAAATGAAGTGAGAAGTACCAGGAAAACACTGTACACATTAACAGCATATAGTAATGATAATCAACTGTGAAAGACTTAGCTGCTCTGATCAATACAATGATCTAAGACAGTTCTAAAGGGTTCATGATGAAAATGTAATCCACCTCCAGAGAAATGATTAACTCTGAGTTCAGACTGAAGCATGTATTTTTTTCACTTTCTTTATTTTTCTTGTTTTGAGGTTGGTTGGTTGGTTTTTACAATATGGCTAATATGAAAATGTTTCATATGACTTCACATGTATAAAGGGTATCATATTGCTTGCCTTCTCAATGGGTGGGACAGGGGCTAGAGGGAAAGAAAGAATTTGGAACTCAAAAATTTTTCAAATAAACAAAAAGCATATCACTATGCTAGAGAGTAACTGAATGAACAAAATTTAATGAATGGATGTGTTGGGAGATATGAGTTCAAATCTAGCTCTGATCCTTAGTAGTCTATGTGATCACAGGCAAATCACTTAACCTCTCAGAGCCTCAGTTTCATCATCTGTAAAATATGAATAATAATACTATACTTCCTACATTAGACAACTGTTGTGAGGAAAAGTACTTTCTTTGCAAGTCCTTTACATGCAAAGGGCTATGTAAATATGAGTTATTTACTTACCTACCTTTTTATACTATTATCATGGTATCCTCCAACGATAACATGACATTTTAAAGTTAGCACTCTAAGATTCTACAATTTGATAGCTATTTGGGTATTAAGTGGCATAAGAAAGCACTATGATAAATTAGAATAGGAGAGAAACAGTTTAACCCTGTATTTAAAAAATGGTACTTCAACATTGAAATTGTGGACAGATCAACTACCTTTGTTTTGGCCGCAACTAAGTAGCAAAGGGAATGGAGCACTGGGGCTGGGGACCTGGCTCAGCCACTGACTCATCCTGTGACGCTGGCCACATCACATCACTTCTGTCAGCCTTAATCTCTTTATCTGTACAATGGGCAGGATAATAGCACCTACCTCATAGTGTTATTGTGAGTATAAAATTAGATACTATATTTAAAGCACTTTGTAAATGATAGGTGCATAAAGCACTTTGTAAAGTATTATATATTATCATTATTAATGAAAATTATTGTTAAAAATTATTATTATCAGTGAAATTTATCTTGATATCTCACTGTACCCGGTTTACATTTTAACTAATACTAAAAATAGCTTTTTTCTAGATAAAATCCAAAGGTGAACTTCTAGATGCCCATAAACTTCAGTGCCTGTAAGTATTTCATGGGCTACTCGGGCCACAGTAAACATCTATGACCTAAAATGTCAATATTTTTCTCTAGAAATTAGATATTTGCTTTCTCTAACAATAAAGGCAATGAGCAAGTACTTGAATAGATGACACTGTAATGTTACGAGGCAGGAACTTGTGAGTCAAGCAAGCCTGAGCTGTCAAAGTGCGGTTGTTACTGTCATAAGACAAAATCAAGTGGAAGCAATGGAAAATGAAAAATACTTAGAAATGAGCCATTCAAGCATATAAAAATTCAATCCAATAAGTATTTATTAAGCATTTATTATGTGCCAGATCCTGGGGATTTTCAAGGTCCTAGAGATCTAAAGACAAAAATGGATCCACACCTGTGGTTTTGTCTTTATTGTCAGAGAAAACAAGAAGATTATATTACATTGGGGGTAAACAACATGTATACAGATAAGTAAATGCAAAAAATATGCCAAGTAATTTCTGGGTAGAAGCAGGGGTGGGAATTCCAATAGGCTTCCTGTGAGAGGTGGCACTTCAACGGAACCTTGGGAGCTAGGGATTCAAAGAGGTGGAGGGGAAAAAGAAATACATTCCAAACAGAGGGGTGAGCCAGGGCCAAGGCAGGCTCAGAGCCTGGAGAAAGAATGTCATAGATAGGAAACAAGTAAGCCAATCAACCAGGAATAATATGCAATAGTCCTAGAAAAGTAGGATAGCACCAGATTATCAAGAGCTTTAAATGCCAAAAATAGGTTGCTGTATTTTACATTAGAAGAAACCACTGTAATTTGAGGAGTAACATGACCCGACCAGTACTTTACAAATATCAAATTTGGTAGTTGTGTGGAAGATGGACTGAGAGGGGAGAGACAGGAGGCAGAATCCAGGGAAGAGGCTATTGCAATAGACCTAGAGACAGTCCATTCAGCTGCCCCACACCTCCAGCAAAATTTTTAAGTTTGCAACAGACTGAATAATGATCTAGAAATAAGAAACCATAATGACTTCTTTCACCCCTAAATTGCACAAATTAGCCAGAAGACAAAGAGCAATAGGAAAGGGAACCCCTGAAGCAAAAAGAGCACCAGCAAGAGAGACAGAACACTCATAGCTTTCAAGGTTCTGTGTAAGTCCTGAAAGAGAGTGGTGGCCACCTGAATGGAAAGAAGGTGACAGACATAAGTTATACTATATTGGTAGAATCAATAAGGGCTGAATATAAGAGATATGGGAGAAGGAAGAATTGGGAATCATTCTGAGGTTGTGAAACTGGGTGACTGGAAAGACAGTGGTACTCTCATCAGAAATAGAGAAGTTAGGAAGAGAGGAGGGTTCTTTCTAAATTCCAAAGAGAAACCAAAACATCTCAAAATATTACAATCACTTCAAGATCCTAAATATAAAACTATAATTTTAGTATTCGTTACTTTGGCACTTATGCATGCTTCCAAACTTCTAGCTAAAATTTAATGAGCTTTCTGTGATTTATTTGTAAGCACCAAATATTATAGCAAATCTCAATTTCTGAAAAATCTGACCAGTTAACTGATGGATGGAAAGAACCTTGCAAGTGACTTCTCCTACCACAAAACTGCACAAAAAGTCAGCCAGAAGATGAAGAGCAATAAGAGAACCTCTAAAACAAAGCCAGCACCAGCAAGAGAGACAGATCACACGTAGCTTTTAAAGCTCTGTATTGCTTGCAAGTTTCTGTGGTCAGAGGGAGCAAGAATAAAGAGTCCCCTGAGAAAGTCCTAGAGTAGACACCTTGGAAACCCAAGGAATGCCAGCAGGTACCAGGATAACTAGGGTTATCATAGCACTTAAGTACAGGAGTCCTTAAAATTCTGACATGGAAGTCAGAGGGCCATGAAAGCACAGAACTGAGTCTCAAAGATCCAAAGGGGCCAAACCTTAAAAGTAGAAGTTGGCACAAGAATTCAGGAGACCCAGAGGAAGACCAACCAGTGCTGACTACCACCATACCTAAAAGCACAGCAAAGGGCAGAGACCCTGGTCCTGGCACAAAGCCCCAATTCAGGAACTACAGCTAGAGAGATGAATAAATCAAAGAAAACACCAACATACACATATACATATATATATATATATATATGTATATATCAAATCTAACTACATAGCAATTACAAGCAGAAACTCATAAGAAATAATGGATTTTCCACAAGGACTTCTAATCCTTGAATATTTACAAGAATTGAAGCATGAGATAAAAATGAAATGAAAGTTCCAAAGGAAAGAATTGGAAGGAAGGAGAATAAGTAAGTAGTTTAGAGAAGAAAGTGGTAAACTTTACCCAAGAAATGGGATTCCTGAACAGTAGACCGAACAGAAATCAACAATTCCATGAAACAGCAAGAAATATTAGAACAAAATTAAGAGGGGCAGCTAGGTGGCACAGTGGACAGAGCACCGGCCCTAAAGTCAAGAGGACCTGAGTTCAAATCTGACCTCATACCAAACACTTGACACTTACTAGCTGGGTGACCCTAGGCAAGTCACTTAACCCCAACTGCCTGAAAAAAAAAAAAAAAGAACAAAACTAAGAGTCTGAAAAAATACAAGAAAATACCATGTCATATCAAAAACAACTAATAAGGAAAATCGGTCAAGGAGAGATAATTTAAGAATCTTTAGACTCTGAAAACCATGATTTAAAAAAAAAAAAGCCTGAACACTGTATTTCAAGAAATAATTAATGAAAACTTGTCCAGATTTATTAGAACCAGATGGCAAAGTGAAGAAAGGATGCACCAATCAGCTCTTGAAAGAATTTCCAAAGTTGTGAACTGATCCAACCATTCTGGAGAGCAATTCGGAACTATGCCCAAAGGGCAATCAAACTGTGCATACCCGTTGACCCAGCAATACCACTTCTAGGTCTGTATACTACAAACAGGAAAAGGATCCACATGTACAAAATAGAAGCTCTTTTTGTGGTGGCAAAGAATTGGAAATTGAGGGGATGCCCATTAATTAGGGAATGGCTGAACAAGTTGTGGCATATGAATGTAATGGAATATTATTGTGCTATAAGAAATGATGAGTAGGCAGACTTCAGAAAAACCTGGAAAGACTTGAATGAACTGATGCTGAGTGAAGTGAGCAGAACCAGCAGAACACTGTACACAGTAACAACCACAACACGCAATGACTAACTTTGATAGATTCATCTCTTCTTAGCAATGCAAGGATCCAAGACAACTCCAAAGGACTCATGATGGAAAATGCTATCCACATTCAGAAAAAGAACTATGGAGTCTGAATGTAGACTGGAGCATATTATTGCTCTCGCTCTTTTTTTTCTTTTTTTTTTGTTTGTTTCTTCTTTCCCATGGTTTCTTTCATTGGTTCTAATTCTTTACAACATGACTAATGTGAAAATAGGTTCAAGATGACGTATATGTAGAGCCTATATCAAATTGCACACCATCAGGGCTGCTGGGTGATGCAGTGGATAGAGCACCAGCCCTGAAGTCAGGAAGACTTGAGTTCAAATCCGGCCTCAGACCAAACACTTGACACTTACTAGCTTGTGTGACTCTGAACAAGTCACTTAACCCCAACTGTCTAAAAAATTAAAAAAAAATTTTAAAAATTGCACACCATCTTGGGGTGGGGGGAAGGGGGAAATGAGGAGAAAATTTAGAACTCAAAATCTTATGGAAGTGAATGTTGAAAACTAAAAATAAATAAATAAAGATTTTTAAAAAGTAAAAAAGAAAGAAAGAAAGAATTCCTGAAAGGAAAAATTTCAGGAATGAATATCATAGCAAAAGTCCAGAGCTCCCACATCAAGGAAAAAATACTAAAATTATTAAAAAAAAAAAAAAAGTAGTTCAAATGCCAAAGAACTACAGTCAAGATCATAGAAGACTTGGCAGCTGCTACTATAAACAAGATTTCCTGGAATATTGGAATATTCCAAAAGGCAAAAGATACATGCTTACAATAAAAAATAATATACCCAGGAAATCTGGGTATAATTCTTTGTGGGAGGTTTGGGGAGAATTGGACTTTTATGGAAAAAGTCTTTAAATACTTCTGATGAAAAGACCAGAGCTGAGTAGGAATTATGAAATAAAAACACAACAGTCTGGAGGAATCTAGAAAGGCAAATTTATTTGAGTAACTGGAAAGAACTACATAAAGATGTAGTGCTAACATTCTAATACAGAAAAAAGTGAGCTTTCAGAACCTTACTATCTTTAAAGGCTATTGAGGGAGTTAAAAAAGAAAAGAGAGGACCTAGGAGTTGATCTGTCCTTTTCTGAAAGTTTTAAGTGAGGAAAGAGAAAGTATAGAAAGAAGGAAGAAAAGGACAGAATTTTCTGTTTCTCATAATTGAGGTACATGAGAAGTGTAGGGTTCGTCTGAAATGAACAAAAAAAAGTGGAATACACACACAAATAGTTTGGCATAAATAGTTTGGTGTAGAAATACATTAAAGTCACTCAGGAAACAAGTGGGGATGAGGAAGAGATGTTTAAGAGGAAAGCCAACACTGGGAGGGAATAGTTGTTAGCAAAACAAACTTCCTGATCCTTAAAGGAGAATTAAAATGGGAGGAAAAAAAAAAGAACTAGAATCTAAGGGGTCTTAAGAATGCCTCTCAGACAACTGGAGAATGACAGGAGAAAGAATATTTGGAACTCAAAATTTTTAAAAATGAATGTTAAAAAATTTTACATGTAATTGGACAATATTTAACAAAATAAAATATATTTAAAAAGAAAAAAAATAAATGATGAAAGAGATGATTTCAGAGAATCCTAGGTAATATGAACTGACAGAGTAAAATGAACAGACCTAGGATAACAATTTACAAATAAACAACAACATTGTAAAGAAAAACAACTTTAAGAACTCTGATCAAAACAAAGACCAACCATCTCTCTAGAGCACAGGTGTCAAACACTCAGCCCAGATACCACTTACACCACAGCACTCCCATATGTGGTAGGAACCAGATTAAAATGTAATTGGGAAATGTTTTCTAAAATAAATAAAAATGTAATAAAACAAAGATGATATTAATATGTAGTTTTCTAAGTCAATATGTTTCCTGCAGAGATCTTTATGCACCCATTAGTGGCCCCTGTTGCTGCAGGTGTTCTGCTTTAGAAGACCTTGATGAAGTTTGACAGGTAAACCCAAAATGCAGGAAGATACATATTCGGACATGTCTTGCCTATGTTTATTAGTGACAGGGTTCATTTTTTTTCCTCTCTCTCAGTTAATGGAGGAGAGAGGAAGAGATAGGGGGTCAGGAAAGGTTAGCAATAGTGAGGACATAAAGAAGTACTGTAATTTGTAAAAAAAAAAAAAGAAAAAGAAAAAAGAAAAAAATGAATGCATAAAAGTGAATAAAAGGAAACTGGGAAGGAAGCACAGACAAGCAGGACAGTAATGTGTAAAATGTGTTGCATACTTTTTTTTAAAGCAAGTAATGTGAAATGGAGGTTTTGTTTCATAGAGAGTCCTTTTTGTGTTCTTCTTTATTATAGAAATGTTCTTTCCAGGGGAGGTATTTAAGTTCATAACAAAAAAAAAACATCCAGGGGCTCAATTTTTTCCCAATGAAATACAAATATAATTTTATAGTGGAACTCAGTGGGGAAAATAGTATTCAACTTGACAGAAATTAACTGAAAGCAAACTTTACTGGAACACATTTATTGTTCTAAAGAAGTAGTGTAAAAAACAAGAGAATAAAGAGATGGGAAAATTGTAAACAGTTTTCTTTTTGCTGTCCTGCTGTCCATTCCTCCATATTTTCTCTTTTGTCTTTTCCTATAGTTCATTTTCTTTCTCCTTCCTAGAATTCACTAGCATAATGGAGATTCCCAAGGGAGGATACAACTAGGGGTAATGGGTGGGAGGTATGGTGGCAAAATCAATCAATCAACAAGCATTTATTAAACACTGTGTCCGGCATTGTGCTAACAGTGAGAGTCCCTGCCCTCAAGCAACAACATGTACACATAGTGTATCAGGTTATTTTCCTCATGAAAACTGATACATTGTAGAAATTACTGTTTCTAAAAAATGAAGTTTATAAAAACAAAACACATCATTAAGTACCATTGTTACTGACCAATATTTCCCCAGTCAGAGGAAGATTTGACTAAATTACTAGACAGTCCACTGAGTCCTAACTGAGAAGCAAAAGACCAGAGTTCCAAAAAGGGGTGTGACTAAGGATAGGCAGCCTATCTTTTGATAAATGTACATTTTTAATGCCAGAAAATCCCACTCTCTATAAGTTGGCACAGGTATTTTATTCTGCAGTCCTTCAAGTCATACGTACACTAAAAGTTCAAAGGCTCCAACAGGACAACACATAGGCCATACAAGTTTTGAACTCAAGGAGTAAAAAATTATAAGTCTTCCTTACAACACAAAAATTTTGTCTCAGTTCTGCCACAATTTCTCCGTCAAATTCTCAGGGGACTGAAGGAGAACTATATGATTATCCTTGTACCCCCTCTTGCTCTAAAAGGGTGATTGTAGGTTCATAGGATAAGAAAGTACTTAGAAATAGAAGGGGTCTTCTAGTAAATCTACTGTAACCCTCTTTTTGAACTTACTTCCTCAACCTGTGCTTGCCCTTGTGGATTAGGATCAACTTCTCAGCTTACAAATGAGTAAACTGAGGCCCAGAGAGATTTATTAAATACCTTGCCAAGGTCACAAAGTTAGTAAGTCACAGTGCTGAAATACATACTTTGCCTACAGATCCAGTGCTTTTTCCATTTAATAGCAAATTGCCTCATTTTCTTAAGAATCCTAGAGAGAGTATAGTCTGAAGAAAAAGTGAATGGTATTTGTCTCTTGTCCTCATCAAAAACTTCTAAAGTGGAGGAATTTGGACCTCAGTGTACTGGAATCCTTCCTGTAGGTCTTTTTATTTTGTGGGCCCTAAAAGAGCATTCAGCCTGTCCACCTATCAAGTTCAACTCTTACATATGAATAGAGTTAAATTTGCGTATCTCATAATTTGGTTTGTTTTTTCGTGCTTTAGGAAAAATAAAATATATGAAGAATACATATTGCCCTGATAATAACAAGCAGTTGAATGGGTAACCCATTGGGTTGCTCTTTAATGGATAGGTTCTACAAACGAACACCCAGAAATAAATAAAAAAGATCCTGGTGGTTTACATTTAAGTAAAGTCTCTATACTGTCATAATCATTTTTTTAGCATCAACATTCTCCTAGTAATGCTAAGTAGCTACAACATAAGGATCACAATGATTAGGCCTCAAAGGAGGGAGATGTGGCAGGCAAAAGGAATCAATTTTATGAAGATGCATTAAGAGAACCATAGGATACAGAATTTAAAAAGATTTTATGCTATCCTCTACCCTGGTTAGACCATATCTGGAGTCTTATTTTCAGTCTTAGACATTATATTTTAGGAAGAACACTGATAAGCTCAATGGCTTCCACTGGTGTTGACCATGAGAATGAAGGGCCCTGACATCATGCCATATAAGGATTGGTTGAAGGAATGTTTAGCCTGATGATAAGATGACTTAGAAGAGACATAATAGCTTTCTTCAGATTTCTGAAGAGTCAACATTTGGAAAAGGCATGAGATTTGTTGTGCCTAGCCCCAGAACACTAAAGTTCCTTCCAACTCTGAAATTCTATGAATCTCAGTGAAGATCACTCAAAAGGCAACAGGAAGATGAATGGCACGTACAAGCAGGCTGCAGCATATTACCAATAAAAATCTGTGCAAGATGTGATATAAAACTCATCAAAGAAATATATTATTGCAGCTCTTTTGTGGTGGCAAATAATGGGGAAAATCCCTATGTACTGAGAAATGACTAAACAAGTTATAGTATAATGTGCTGGAATATGTAAGAAATGATGATGGGGAGGGTTTCAGAAAAGCCTAGGAAGACTTGTATAAAGTGATGCAAAGTGAAATGAGCAAAACTAGAAAAACAATATAAATAATAATAGCAATAATGTAAAGATGATAAATTGTGAAGGCCTTAGTAACTCTGATCAACACAATTATCGCACACAATTCCAAAGGACTCACGCTTAAATTTGCAATCTATCTCCAGGGGGCAGCTAAGTGGCACAGTGATAGAGCACCAGGCCTAGAGTCAGAAAAACTCATCTTCATGAGTTCAAATCCAGCCTCAGACACTTATTAGTTGGGTGACACTGGACAAGTCACTTAACCCTGTGTACCTCAGTTTCCTCATCTGTAAAATGAGCTGGAGAAAGAAAGGGCAAACCACACCAGTATCTCTGCCAACAAAACCCCAAAATGGAGTCATAAAGAGTCAGACACAACTGAAAAATAACTGAATAAAAACAACAGAAATCTATTTCCAGATAGAGAAATGAAGGACTCAGAATGCAGATTGAAGTATTTTTTCTTTTTTTTTCTTTTCTTTCTTTCTTTTCTGAAACATGGCTAATACAGGAATTTGTTTTCATAAGACTATGTATTTTTTGTTTTTCTTGCCTTCTCATTGGGTGGGAAAGAGTAATAATAATATTATTGTTGTTGTTGTTCAGTCATGTCCAACTCTCCATGACCCCACAGACCACACTGTTCATGGGGTTTTCTTGGCAAAGACAATGGAATGGTTTGCCATTTCCTTCTCCAGTGGATTAAGGCAAAAAGCAATTAAGTGACTTGCCCAGAGTCACACAGCTAGCAAATGTCTGAGGCTGTATTTGAACTCAGGTCTTCCTGATTCCAGGCACAGTGCTCTATCCACTGAGTCACTTAGATGTTAACATTTATACAGCACCTACTATGTGCCAGGCACTGTGCTAAGTACTTTACAATTATTATCTCATTTGTTCCTCACAATAACCCTGAGAGGTAGGTGCTATTATTATCCCCATTTTACACCTGAGGAAACTGAGGCAAGCAGAAATTAAATGATTTGCTGAGAGGTCACACAGCTAGTAAATGTCTGAGGCTGGATATGAAGTCAGTGCTTCCTGATACCAAGCCCCCTCACTGCCTCTAGCAGGGGAGGGAAAGAATTTAGAACTGAAAAAAAAAAAAAGAATTTAAAAAGTCTCTATAGAAAAAAAGTCTCTGTGGAAAGAAGGAAGGAAAAGTGGGGCAGCATGGTATAGTGTAGCATGCTGACTTGGTCAGGAGATGTAGATTTCAATCCTGGTTCTGACACTAAGCTATGTGACTACAGACAACTTATAAACTCACAGAATGTATTTCCTCATTAACAAAATGAGAATGATATTTGGAATATCTCCTTTATATGATTGTTGGGAAAAAAGCACTTTGCAAACTTTAAAAACTTCAATGAATCTATAATCACAGCAGTGTAAGGATTCTGTTGGTATAGACCATAACTAGTCTGTGCTGTATCATTTTGTGCAATTTTGCCCATGTCCTTCCCATAGATTCTCCACACAGCAAGCACTCAGTGTACTGGAATCCTTCCTGTAGGTCTTTTTACTGTGTGGGCACCAAGAGAGCATTCAGCCTGTCTACCTATCAAGTCCAACTCTTAACACATGATTGCCCATCTCCTTGTCTAATTACATGGCATTCCTCACACCACTTCCTACACATTGGTCAGCATGGAAAGATTGTTGCAGTCTACTTGCTACCACCAAGCTTGATTAACTCTAGGCATCACATTTTAGGAATGACATTTGGTCTCTCTCTGTTACCTTTCTGGTTACTTGCAATTTGGTTTGTTCAGAGGTTATGATGTGCCAAGATTTGCACTGAGAGAATATCTATATTAAAAAAAGACAGGTGTTCACAGTAGAGTTAAAAGAACTGTCCAACTTCTTGATAGCAATTCAGTCCCATCTCTTCCTCCTTTAAGTTGGCAATCAAGCAATATGAATAAACTTTAAAGCACTGTTATGAGTGAATGAAAAAAGTATTTATTAAGTGCTTATTATGTGCCAGGCATGCCTAACACCCATACAAATGTATGCTGTTCTTACAGTCTTTCTCCCATCCAAAACTGATCTTTCTAAAGCATTACTCTGAACTTCTGGGTCATGTGACCAACAAGATAGCAGACTAGCCATTTTCTCCAATCTTCACGACCTGTCAAACCTCTCCAAAATATGAATTATGAACAAAAAGTAAAGCACAATTACAGCTGTCTCTACGTGCTAAAGCACCAAGAACCCTGAGAAGGCTTAATCCCTAACACACTTGCTCAGCACCCCTTCCCCATCAGCCCCTGAGTTCTGGCAGGGCCATACCACCTGACCTGACACCGTTTGTTGCCTGGGTTCCATCAGCAAGTCCCTTACTACTGCTGCTGTAATCTCGGTCCGCTAACTGCACTGTCCCCCACCCTTATTTCATTCTGAGGCAATCAACCACAGAACTCAACTCTGCCCTCCTCCACCCTATGTGACAGAGGTGGGGGGTACAGGAAAGCAAGCAGCTTGCTCTGCCCAAGGTGGCAGTGTTCATTTACAGAACTAAGAAACCCAGGCAACTGGAGTAGGGCACCAGCAGTTAAGGGGTTGGAAGTGGGTAGCATCCACTGGGCCTAAAGGAAGGGGACTGGTCCTAGCTGAGGCCAGTTCTATCCCCTCAAAAGTAATTTGGGGCAGAGAATGAAGCCAGTGAAAAGGAAAAGGAGACAGCTTTGAGGTCCAGTCCTGAGAACTGCTAGAAAAGGGAAAGTAATCAGAGCAAGTGATACGGAAATATGAAAACAAAAGAATGAAATTATTAAAGCTCTCAGGAGAAAGAAAACTCAGTTAAAAATCTAAAGCACAGGTCTAACCATCACTCCTCTGCTCAAAAAGTTTCAGTGGCTCTTTATTGCCTCTAGGATAAACCATGGCATTTTGTTTTGTTTTTCAATTTGGCTCCAGACTACCTTTTCAGGCTTATTTGCACACAACCTCTCCATAATTCTAGCCAAAATGCTGTTCCTTGGACACATATTCTATTTCTCCTGGCCATGCCTGTCTCTTATGTCTGGGATTCACTCTCTCCCTATTGCCACCTCACGGAATCCCTAGCTTCCTTCAAAGCTAATTATCTTAAATGCTACCTACTCTGCAAAGCCTTTTCTGATTTCCCCAACTCCTAGTGCCTCCTCCCTTCCCCAATACCTTGTATTTACTTTGTGCTTACTTATATGCATACATGCTCTTTCCCCTGTTTGAATGTAAGCTTTGGGAGCAGGAACTGTTTTGTCCTTGTATTCCCAGGGCCTAGCAAAGTGCCTGGCACTGTGCCCAATAAATGCTTGTTGACTATCATATAGGAATAATAATAATAAAATTTATACAGCACACTTTATAAATATCTTATTTGATTTTCATAGAACCCTGGGAGGTAAATGCTATTATTATTTTCATTTTACAGGTGAGGAAACTGAGGCACACAGAGATTACGTAACTTGCCCAGGATCATAGCGCTAGTAAGTCAAATGCAGGATTTGAATTCAGGTCTTCTTGACTCCAGATCTAACACTCTTATCCACTATGCCATCTAGATGTCTAGTAAGAGTAAGGAATAACAGATGAACAGCCTGGACATAACACAGGCATCCACAAAATATTCAGATAACTAGAGGAAGGCCTCTAATGTGTTAGACAGATACTCCATAGAGGATTTACAGAAAGAAATGGGCAAAAACCATACGGAATCAAGTGCATAGCTGAGTTGTGATCTGTGCCAGGTAGAGGGAGTACCTATGTTGTGAAATTATAGCTCAATATAATTACTGAAATTCTAGTGCTTTATAAACCTGCTTCATTAACTTGCCCTGTGGCTTATCAACCATTTCCATGCATTGGTAAGATCCCATACAGATAAAACAAACACAAAAGAAGCTTCCCCCTCCCTCCATTCCCTAACTCCATTAATGTACATCAACTGCAGATTATCTATGAAATTGTTCCCTTCAGCTAATATAAGTAAATCAAATATATAGCATATCAGATTGCAAAAAGGAAAGTTAACTGAATCACTCTTATTCCACTATGATTTAGTACCATATAAAATAAATATTTACATGAATTTATGGTTTTCATATCCAAGTTAACAAAAAAAGGTTGTAAAATGTTCTAACAACAGCCTTCACATTTAAATACTGAATAAAGTTGCCAACCTAATGGTCTGCCTGCAGAATGTAGTTTTCCCCTACTAATTCTTCTTGTTGTTTTTTGTTTTTTTTTGCTAAAATGTACACTGGAAATCTTTTATTATGAAATCAATTTCCCCCTCATGGAATAGTATCACCTCAGCAAAGATCTCACATAACTGGAATAATAGTTTTATATAAAAAGAAGTTCAAATTTAGAAAACCAGGAGAAAGTCAGCATATATAGTCACTATGAGCAGATTCTAAATATGAAGCATTTGTGTTCATGATTACAAAAGGCAAAATGTTCTGAATTTCATAACCATTTTTTGTTTTAAAGATAAATTATATAACATATTATCTGATTCACAACATTCCAGGCTCATTAGTTTTGTATATGTATAGTCTAGATGTATATCTACTCATAATCTAGTAGAAAGTCAGATCCATTTTTAGGAAATTGATTAATTCACAAGTAGCAAAAACAAGAATAAAGCAGTAGCAGGCAAGCAACAAAGACTGGAAGCACAAAAGCCAAATTCATGCTCCAGGCATTAGAAATATAATTCCAGGACAAAGAGTTGAGATGAACTAACGCTGCTTCTGAGGACTGACTTGTGGCGTGTACCTCAGTACAGTCCTAGGCTCCAAATGGCCTATTTCTAAACTCCAACTGAGCTGGCATTCAAAAGAGAGATAAAAGAGAAGGGAAACTGGTTTCAAAATATTTGCAGGAAATAACTTCTGCCTGCAGTCTGGCCATTCAATACAACCTAGCAATAAACATGATGCTCTAGTACTGAGTTAGAGAGATCTACATTTGTGGTACAGATTGTGGTACAGAATTTGGTTCAAAATTACTTTTTTTTTCTCATTCCGTACCTGAACTAGCTATTTGACCTCATTTGTAACCTAAATTTGAAGTCCCCACCCTAAAGCAACTTTTAGAAACTCAATTCAACAGTGGAGGAAGTATGGTACAATTTAAGGAATCAAGATTTAAAGCCAAAAGATATATATAGTTGAGACCTACTATATACTTGGCTTTTGTTACCCGAGGCTGATCACTTCATCTCTAGGCCAGATGAGGAGTTTAGGGTAGAGCAATGCTAAGGTCCTTCCAGCTTTGGCATTCTGTGATGTTTATGGATTTGGGTTTCGTTTTTTTTCCTCCATAAACCAAATTATTTCACGTTCATCAATTCAACCAATCAAAAAAGTATGATACTGCTTCCTATGTGTTGAACACTTTTTTTTTGCTGGTCAGCATACAATATTTTTTAAACAGTCATTTTGAGTTGGTTTCTATCTAGCTAGCTACAATCAACTCGTTATCTAAGGTCCAACTGATTTTCCTTTCAACTACTGACTGCTGCCCTAGTCTACCAAATTAGCAGTTTGTCAAGTCTCCTACACAGCAAAAACATGGCACAACACATTAGAAATCATCTCAAGAATTTCCATTCATGAAGTTTTTCTACATAGTAAGTTCAAGTTTTTTGGTGCCATCCAAATCCATATTTGTTTTTTGCTATAAATTACATCTCTACAGAACTTAATAGGGTTTAGTTTGTTTTGCCTAACCAAACAATAAGGCAGTGAGGTAAGTTGCTGCAAGAGTTATTATCCCCGTTTTACAAGAGAGGAAATTAGTCTCAGAAATATTGTGCAGGGTAAGAAAGCTAGGAAGTGGCAAAGACGAAGCACATCAGCAATTCCTTCTTTGTCCTGAACTTTCAAAGGATTGTTCTGTCATGGTTTTCCTCTCTATTTGATACTTCTTGTCTCTCCTACACTCTCTTCTCCAGCCTACATACCAGTTTGGCTGATGTCCCTATATCAACAATGTTCCCCCCCCTTTTTTTTCCTATGCCTACTTTCCTGGTGATCTTATGGTTCCTAATACATTTGAATAAAAATGGATCTCAAATATGTCTCAAGCTCCAAACCTCTATCTTAACTAGGAACTGTGTCCTGCAAAAAAAAAAAAAACAAAAACATATATTTTTTTTAAGTATAGCTTCTGGACGTAGCATAACTGCCCAAATTCTCCTTAATTATTTAAAGTTAATTTTCTTAATATAAAAATTAAAAGCACAGAATAAAATGTATTTATTGTTTGGGGGATATTAAAATGTTTAAAATAATAAATATTAAGATAAGGGATCTTCCATGTCTATGACTACATGATGAAAATAATCACTCATTTTCTTATATTTTGAAGTCCCTTAAGGTCCTCTACAATGTTGAGAGTAGTAGCCTATGATTTCCAAATGCATTAGTAACCTTTAATCTAAAGGTAAAATTTAAGGAAAATGGTACAATATATTGGGATAAGCAAGTGGGTAGGAAGCCCTAAGGCACAAGAATAAGCTCCAGATAAAGTTTCACAGTTTAACCCACAATGATATGTATTTATATAAGTCATGTTTTAATAGCAAACACTGGTAAACTATAAGTAATGTGGTCATCTTAAATTAAGGTGAAGGATCTCTTCCACAGTGGTAACTCAGGCTCTTGGTTGGAAGTCAGAAATTTATGAACTGCCTATAACTTGCTTTTTTACTTTGGGTAATTAAATTATTCATTAATTTAATGAATTAATTAAGAGAAGTAGAAAGCAAGGCTCACTAGTTTATTTGGGAAGGCTTTACATATAAAGAGTTCAATAACTGGTTACTTTTTATGGAGTTTTGGAGTTTTCTCGGCAAAGATCCTACAGTGGATTACCATTTCCTTCTCCAGTTTGTTTTATAGGTGAGGAAACTGAGGCAAACAGGGTTTAGTGACTTGCCCAGGGTCACACAGCTAGTTAAGTATCTGAGGCCCCATTTGAACTCAAGTCTTCCTGATTCAGGCCCAGTACTCTATCTACCACACCACCTAGCTGCCCCCACTGTTTTAAGCTACTTGAGCTTTACTAGCTATGAGATATAGACTGTCCCAAAAGTCTAGTAACTGATTACTAAAATGGCACTAAAAATTTTGGGACAGCCTGTATCTCAGAACCTCACACCCAGGCACTTTTCTTTCATGGCACTTTTAGAGTAGCCTTTTACAATCCAATAAAGGTGCAAGAAGACTGGCCAAGTACATAAAGCCATTTGAGCTATCCATCTTTTCCAATTGAGGTACATGCTAACAGTAAAATTAATCCAATCAACTCCCCTTTCTTGCCCTGAGTGAGGTGAGTACCTGTTTCCAAAGTTAGTTCATATCGTTTAAGGCTGAGCATTGAGAAAGGAATGGAAAGTATATTCAAATAGCCAGAGAAGAAGTTTCTTTCCTCTTAAACTATGATACCTCTTTGCTACAAGCTTAAAATAAAACCCACTACAAAACAATGTTTCAATGCTTGAATGAAAGGAGGGAAACTCAAAAAAAAAAAAAAATACAGGGAGTTGGAACAAAAGGGAGTGAGAAAAAAAGTTGGAACTGAAAAATCTCACTGGGTCATACATTGAGATAAGAAAGGCATTTCTGAGGCTCTGAGTTGAACACTTCGAGTTCAAACACTTCTTTTTAGAGCTGCAGAAACTGAAACCCAGCAAGATTCAGTGACTTGCCCACACAGTTAAGTGTCACAGGTGCCGTTTGAGCTGGATCAACTGAAGCCGGATAGTCAGTGCTCTTTCCCACTATACCATGTATTTTGCCCAGGAGAATTTTTTAAAAACAAAGGAGGTAAGAATTAGAACTTCAGTAGTCACACTAAAAGGGGTTTGACAAAAATGGAAGAACAAAGTAAGCAGCAGTCAGTTCACAAAGGATGAAAATGGCTAGAAAACAAAAGAGATGGGGAAGTGAGAAAAATGAAAAATCAATTTAAACAAGTACTGAAGTAATCCATTACTTCCCGTTGTCCCCCACCCTTTAATTTATATTCCTGCCAAAACCCCAAGAGTTTAAAACTGGAAAACGACACTTGTTCAGTCATAGGAATGGCAGGAATAACGTGAGATTAGAAGTCTCATTTAAGTATCTAGTTCAAAAGTGTCACTCCGCCAACGCCCACTCACTATAAGACCGTAAAGTTAGGACAGAGATTCGCTTTGGGGTCCTGGAATCTGTTTTAAAACAAACTGCAAGGAAGAAACACACTATAAATTACACAGATGGAGAGGAGTTTGATGTCGGCAATCGCTGTGTGAAAATCATGGAAAGAGAAAAAGAAAAGCAGGGAACTTGGACCCGATCGCTTTTTCTAAGATGGGGCGGGCGGGGGGGGGGGTGAAGAATGAAAAGCATTTATGCTATGGGGAGGGCGTTTTGTTTTAGGTCTGAATAATAGGGAGGGGGACGATGCCAAGGAGATTCCGGGTCTCGGTCTGGAGACACTGTTCGTCTTTTTAAAAGCGGGCTACCGAGGGGAAACTTTGTTAAGTCCCCGCTCCGTCCAAATACGGAGGCAGCGGGAGAGAAGGCAGGAGCCGGGGCGGGGGCCCGGCCGGACCACGCCGGGGGGAACCTCGGGCTGCAGTGGGAGGGAAAGGTGGGGAGGCAGGGACTCCCCAAAGAGGGAGGAAGTTGTGGCAGCGCCTGGGCGGCGACCAGATCGGAGGGGGCCGAGGAGGGAGAGGACAGCAGAGGGAGGAGCCAGTAAGTGGAGGGGGGGGGGGGGCCGGGGGCTCAGTCCAGGGGGGGGGGGGGGGAGAAGGAAGGAATGGGGGGAGAGTCCCAAAGTCAATGTCAACTCTGCCGAACTCTGCCAAGTCCTTAAAGAAAGTGAGCCGGGTCCTAGAGTAGAGGGGAGAGAAAGAAAAGGGGGGCGGGAGTGGGGGAGGGTCGCCCCCCAGCCGGCGCCGGCTGGGGTTCCGAAGCCTGGGAGGAGAGAGGGCGAGGGGTGCACGAAGTGGAGTGGGGCGGGTGGGGGTCCTCCAGCCTCTCCATGGCGCTCCCACCACCGGCCGGCCCGGCTCCGGACTAGTGCGTGTGAGGTGTCGGGCAGGGCGAGAGTGACAGCGAGTGCGGCGTGTGGCGTGCGGAAGGAGCGTGTGCGCGGGGCCCGGCCCGGCCCGGAGCGAGGGACGAGGCCGGACAAACTTTCCCCCTCCGGGCCGGGCTAGCCAGGTCGGGGTTCGCTCGCTCGCATCGGTCACCTGCAGCGGCGGCGGGGGCCGCGGCGGCGCTGCCTCTCGCGGGCTCGGCCTGGAGTTCGGGCTGTGGCTCCGGCGGCGGCTGCGGCAGCTCCGGCTGCGTGTTGCTCCCCGTTGGTAAGTAACAGTCTCCACGGCTACTGTCTCTATGGCGGCGGCAGCGGCGGCGCCGCGGCCGCTCCCGCTCCTCCTCCTCCTCCCTCCTCTAAGCTCCTCCTCCTTCTCCTCCTCCCTCCTCTGCCCTCGCGCCCCGAGCCCGAGCCGCAGGGAGCGCGCGTGCGCGCACCCGAACCCAGCCGGAGCCTGACCAGGCGCTTCCTGCCGGCGGGGAGGGGGAGGGGCGGAGAGGGAGGGAGGAGAGGAGGGTTGTTAGCGGCAACTGTTACCACGTTCCACTCAACCGTCACCCTCCCTACTTTGTGCGTAACGGGCGGGGGCCCAGCCTCGCCGTCTCATTGGCTCTGCTGGGTGTCCGTTAAAGCTTGAGTTAGAACCCGCAGTCGGGCCAACCGCGGAGAAGGTAGGGGGCGGGCCTTGAGAGTTGGCGCTCGACTTGGAGCTTCCTGGAAAGGGGGTGGGGAGAAGGGAAGAGCGAGCGGGGAGAGCTGAGACGGGAAAGGGGGGAGGGTTCAGCCGGGGAAGGAAGAGGAGGGAAGGGTGAAGGGCGGAAGGGAAGAGGAGAGAAGAAATTTGAATGAGGAGGAGCAGAGTGAGAGTTGAGGGGGATGAGTGCGGGCGAGGAACGGGAGGTGTGAAACTGGCGTGCTGGGCCAGAAGACGACCATTGAAGAGCTTTCAAAATGGGGGCGGTCGGGAGGGGGCGGGGCCTTACTGCGAAGCTGGAGGAGAAGGGAAAGTTTCCTGCTTTTCCCTTACGTTGGTGCCCTCCTCTCAAACGACCTTGTAATTTAACTACTTTGCATGTATTTATATTTCTCCACCTTATATTTATGCTATATATCATGTAATATGCTCTGTTATATAGATTATATTGTACATCCGGCATGTGTACAAGAAAGTCCAAAAGTTTAAGCTACTGAAGCTTACAGATTCACTAAAACTTTTGGATCGTCCTGTGAGTATGTGTGCGTAGGTAGTTATGTCAACTTTTAACAGATCACTTTTAGCTCTTAAAAATCCTCTTCCAACTATATATATATTTGTGTATGTGTATATGTGTTTGTGTATATGTGTGGTTACAGCAACTCTTAGATCACTTTTAGCTCTTAAAATATTTTCAAATATATATTTATGAATATATGTATATATGTGGAGTTAGGTCAACTTTTAACAGATGACTTTTAGCTCTTAAATATCTTTCAGTTATATGGAATTGACACAGGCACGTTCCATCACCTACTGATACTATGTGTCACACTCGTCCATATCTTGTGCAGCCTTATTTGAGCAGCTGCTAATAAGGTACCTGAAAAATATTCTTATTCTCTCTCTGTCTCTCTGTCTCTCTTCCCCCCCCAAGGTACATATATATGCATGTGCACACATATACATATGTGATATGGGCATGCATCTATATATACATACATAAAGCAATGTACATGCTATATACATATGTGTACGCATGGAATATATGTTACAAGAATATGTTCTACATATATAATGAAGACATGTATTGTGTGTGTATATATAATGTTAGGAGTGCAAACACAAAAAATTGGCCCTGTTTCAAGGAATTTATTTTCTAATGAAGCAGACTACATGTACATATTTAAGTATATGAAAAATCAAGACACCAGCAGCAGAGGCTAATCAACAGGCATTTATTTAAAACACTGCTGTGTGCCAGGCACAATACAGAGACTAAAGTGAAACAGTCCCTGCCCTCAAGAAGCTTACATTCTAATAGGGGAGACAACATTTCTAGAATTATGACATATAGAATGCATATAAAATGAATTAAAGGTAATTTTGAGATGGCAGACTCTAGCAACCGAAGGGATCAGGAGAGGTTTCATGTAAAAGGTAACTGAGCTTTGAAGAAAACCAGGGAATTCTATGACAAAAGTGAGGGAAATAGTATATTCCAAGCACATGAGTCCGCAAGTGCAAAGGCATGAAGATGAGATACAATGTATGTGAGGAAAAGCAAGAAGCACAGTTTGGCTGATTTGTGAAGTTCACAAAGGAGAGAAATATATAATAAATCTGGAAAAGTAGTTGAATGTTCTTTCCTTCAAGCTAGGTAAAGCAGATGCTATAAGATCCCTTTGACAGAGGGGAAAACAGAGTCAAGAGAGGCAACACAATCTGCCTAGAATAAAAAATAAATATAAGAGCCAGAATTCAAACCTTGGACTCCTTAACTGACTTGATCAAGGTTTACACAGTGAGTTAGAACTTGATCCCAGATCTAACTCCAAGTTAACACTACAACAAACTGCCTACAATGGAATACATTCTTGTATCTTAAATGTCCAAAAGAATTTATTGCATAATGTAACTCAATGCATAAACAGAAGTGCTTCATAGTTGGTTATAAAGTGAATATCTATAAATTGAATCATCTCTATAAAATGGGCTCAACCCGGGGTCCGTGAGTTTTTTGGGTTTTTTAAGTATTTTGACATATTTTTCAATATAATTGGTTTCCTTTGTGATCCTATATATTTTATTTTATGCATCTAAAAACATTTTTCGAGTAAGGATTTCTTAGGTTTCACCAAAATGCCAACAGGGCCCACAACAAAAAAGGATAAGGATCTCTGTTATAAAATTAGGATTGTATTTCCATGAAGGCAATAGACATCCTTCATCCTCTTGTTTTTTCCTGTGTGGATAGTTAGGCCAAACTCTTCTGAGTGATACTGGGCCTCATTTAGGAGTTTTTATTCTGGAAGTTGATGAAATCAGCACAGTGTCATCCACAAACAGGAACATCTAACATTTGGTTAGAAGACTAACCAAAGTCTTCTTTCATTAGCGCTCTGCACTGGACATAATGCTAGTAGCAAACACCTTTGGTGATAATGTATCTCTTTGTTTTGTGTCTCCATTGATAATGGAGCAAAAGTCATTGAACAAAGTTGCCTCTGTTGTTAAATCATTTAAGGACTCTTATATGATTTTAACATATGCATGGCAGACATCCTATTGGAAGAGAGGCTTTGAGGTAGCATTTCTCTACTGAATCAAATGGTTTTTGTAACCTATAACTTGGGCAGCTAGGTGACACAGTGGATAGAGTGCTGGGCCTGAAGTCAGGAAGTTTCATCGTCTTCAGTTCAAATCTGATCTCCAGATACTTACTAGGTATGTGACCCTGGGCAAGCCACTTAACCCTGTTTGCCTTAGTTCCTTATCTGTAAAATGAGCTAGAGGAAGAAATAGCAAACCACCACAGTATCTCTGCCCAGAAAACTCCAACTGGAGTCACAACATTAGTTGGGACACAACTAAGCAACAACAAAAATCTGTAACTTTCAGTCAGTTGTAAAGATGTG
This sequence comes from Vombatus ursinus, assembly GCF_900497805.2. Classification (NCBI taxonomy): domain Eukaryota; kingdom Metazoa; phylum Chordata; class Mammalia; order Diprotodontia; family Vombatidae; genus Vombatus; species Vombatus ursinus. Next base: position 4,395,173 of record NW_020948951.1, on the reverse strand, counting down.
GCCTGCTATAGTTTATCATTTATGGAAGTCTTGCCTTCCCCCTTCCTCACTATCATTAATGTTGATATACATGAATATGTATGTGGGTCATTCTCCTAAATATTTTGTAGAATTAAAAAAAATAGGCATATGGGTCAAATAGAATGCCTGTTGTCCAGACTGTGACATGTAATTAGATGAACAGCCCATGAAACTGGTTCATCAATACATATATCTTGGATAGACATTACAGATGGACAAGCGGGCCCAGAAATTAGCAGGAGGAGAAGAGCCAATTGGATTGCTTTTGGAAACTGTGCAGTGCTTTTAATGACCCCAGCTTCTCAAAATAAAAGATCATTAAAAAAATCAATATTCTTCCAGCATTGCTATATAGCTGCAAGTCATGGAATGCCACAGTGTCTGAAATATTAAAGTTACAGGTCATCCAAAGTGCCATAGAGATGAAAAATGTTATCCACATCCAGAGAAAGAACTATGGAGTCTGAATGCAGATCAAAGGATGCTATTTTCTCTCTTTTTTTTTCTTTTCCATGGTCCTTCCCTTTTGTGCTGATTCTTCTTTCACAACATGACTAATGTGGAAATATGTTTAATATGATTATACATGTATAACCTATATCAGATTGCATGGAGGAAGGAGGGGAAAATTCAGAACTCAATGTCTTATAAAAGTGAATGTTGAAAACTAAAAATAAATTTTTTAAAAAGTGCCATGGAGAGGCCAAGTGGGTGTGAGAGGGCTGCCAAATGTTAGTAATGAAAAATTATTCATAAATTATATGAAGCAGAGGAGTCAGACTGGAGGCGATGTGGCTCACAAAACCTAAACCAGATTAAAATGTAATTGGGAAATGTTTAACAAAATAAAAATTCAATACAACACAAATAATGCTAATTTGTGGTTTTCTGAGTTAATATGCAATCTGTAGGAATCCTTTTCTATTTGAATTTGGCACTACTATTATAAAGGATATCATCAGATGACCAGAAAAGGAAGTAAGCTGATCATGTAGGAAAAATAGAGATAACTAATGGACACCTTCCTTTACCTCTCTCATCCCCTTGGCACCTCTGCAGTATCAGAAGATTTAGAGACAGGCACCCAGCCAGTCAGGTTGATCCCTGGGGGAGGATTTATGAGAGGATATGGAGAAGAAAAGCATAAGATAAGAAGGGCTAATATTCTGCGGTGAGGGGGGGGGAAGAATTTGATCCAAAAATAAAAATCCAAATGAAAAATATTGTAAATCTTTAAAATTCCATATGTTGAGGGAAATTATATTTGCCTGGTAAATGAGCTCCTAGTAGCTCCACGTTGGGAGTGGTAGGGAGAGAAGAGTCCATTGCTTTTCCTATCGAATTTTTGTGTCTTATCAAAGTGCTCTGTAGTGTCATAAGACTTTAATAATTGTTGAATAAATCAATAACAAAAGTAATACTACTTAAAGCACATCAGAGAATATATTGTAACAAAATTAGTACAGTTTTCCTCCTCTGCTTCTTGACTGGTCATTGCCAGTGTCTAATCAACAGACCCCAGGACAGTTTTGTCACCTACCTTTGGAAATACACTGGTACTCATTCTCCCTATTTGCTTAAGAGGGAGTTTTAAATGTAATTTGTTGACTACTTCCAGGCAAGGGAAATTAGCCTCTTTTACAATATTTCCATTTAGCTTCCAGCCCTGTGCATGTTTTCCGGTTGTCTTTATTTGACTATGGGCCTGTTGGTTAATAGTATTCCGCACTTTAGTATGGTTTAATAAATGCTTTTGGACTGAATTAATGATTAAAACTTTACTTCAAGGATCTATGAGCTCCACTCATCACACCCCACTATAACTTAGTAGATGGTCTGTTAAAAATGCTGTGTCCAGAAGATTCATCTACTTGTGATCAACCTAGTGAAAGAAGTTCATCGATTTTAGAGCTGAAAGGGACCTTAGAGATCATGTGGTAGAACCACTTTATTTTATTGATGAGAAACTAGGCCAGAGAGATTAATTGATATGCCCAGGGTTACACTGGTATAAGGAGCAAAGCTATCAGTGCTCTAAATTCAATGCTTCTTCCACTACACCAAACCACCTCATGGTGAGTCTCTGGATTTATCTAAGCTAGTTCTCAGATCACTAACATATGTCTGTCATCAGGCCCATATATCAAAACCTTTTCAGTTAGATAAGACCTGCTGGAATCTGTCCTCCACTGTCCATAGCCTTTGAGAGCTCAGGATCATTGAAGTATGACTTTAGGGGAGGATTACAATTTTAAAAAATAGTCATTTTTACCCCAACAAAGGCCTACATAGTATAGAAGTGACCCTGGACTGGAAAAAGAGCTCAACACTACATCCCACACCACACCACCCCACCCCTTTCTCCCAGAGCCTTAGAGACTCACACCACAAAAATCCACCCCATGCTAGTTACTTGCTGGTGCAGGGCCAGAGAAGTGAGGAACAGTGGGAGTAGGACAGGACATGGAAAGAGAACACAGTGTGTATGGGGTGTGTGTGGCACTCCCCTAAACCTAGCATCCAGCTAGGGCCAGTTCTATCCACTCCAAAGTCACTTAGGGTAAAGAATTAGGCTAGTGTACCATGAATTGCCCATCATGGAAGGAGGCTAAGATGGTTTGAGATTCAGCCCCCAAGGAAACCACCATGATAGGGTATGGAGTCAGAGAGTCAGAAAGTGAACAATAGGAAAAAATGGCGGGGGTAGGGGAAGGCAGGGAGAGAGAGAAATTGTCAAAGATCTCAGGAAGAAGGAAGTGACCTTGGGTTCTTGGAGGCCATGCCAGTGAAGCACGAGCTTTGACAGGTTCTACCATGTCATAAAGGCTTTGAGAACAGTCTTAGCAACAGACTATTTGTTTTCCAAAAGCAGCCTAGCTAAATATGGAAATGCTCATCACTAAACTAGTAATGATAAAGTCTTTGACTAGCAACTCATGAAACGAGAAATACAAAAGTTGCCTTCAGTTCTGGGGAAGAGGAGGCCTTTTGCAGAGACTGTTGTTAGAGTGGTGGAAAAGATGGTGGAGAATGCAAAAAATTACACGGGTTTTAGATCATATATAAATTTTAACTTAGTTGTTGGTACTCCAAATGTAACATCTTTATCGAGTAACCAATTAAAGCATGTCCCATTGGAAGAAATGAATCATATTCATCTTGACATTCTCACTGTAAATGAAGCTGGGGGAAAAGAGAAATTTTGGCTAAATGGAAGGTTGGATTATAGGTTATCCTTGGAGAGAGGCAGATAAAGGAATCTGACTAAGTTGGTTTTATCATACCTACTGAGGCAACAAGAAATATTATTTCATAGTATATTTGGTCAAAAGCTGCAGGTCACCCAAAGGGCAAAAAGAGGTGCATGATTGCAATAAATAGGTTGCAACATAATGCCCCAAAAATAATTGGGCAAGGGAAGCAGTATAAAAGATATCTGAGAAATTTGTCACCAGAAAAGGAAGTGGGCTGCTCATACAATGAAAGTGAGAGACAATTAATGGATTCCATTAGTATGTAGGCAACATCATGATATTTGGAGGAAGGTCCCTAGAACTTTGGACAGACCCCTCTATGGAGAATTTACAGGAGGACTAGTGTAATAGATATACTGTATTAATTAGTATGCCTTTTAAAAAATAATTTCTATAAATATAAGATTTGTTAGTAGTCAGTCAGTAAACATTTCTTAAGTACCTACCATGTGCCAGGCACTGTGCTAAGTGCTGGGGTTACAAAAAGAAACAAAAGATAGTTCCTGCCCTCAAGGAGTTCACAATATAATAGGAGAAACAAGGAAACAGAGTAGTACAAAAATGCTATATTCAGGATAAATAGGAAATAATTAAGAAAGAGAAGATATGGGGCAGCTAAGTGCACAGAGGATAGAGCACCAGCCCTGAAGTCAGGATGGACCTGAGTTCAAATTTGGCCTCTGGCCAGATACTTGACACTTACTAACTGTGTGACCCTGGGCAAGTCACTAAACCTTGATTGCCTCACAAAAAATAAAGAAAGAAACAAACAAACAAAAGAAAGAGAGAAGACACTAAAATTAAGAGGGGAATGACTTCCTGTAGAAGATGAGATTTTAGTTGGGTCTTAAAGGAAGCCAGGGAAGCCAATAGGTGGAGATGAGAAGGGAGAATATTGCAGGTACGAGAGATAGCTACAGAAAATGTCCAGAGCCAAGAGATGTAGTATCTTGTTTGTGGAACAGCAAAGAAGTCAATGTCACAGAATGGAAGATACCCGGCGGGGAGCAGAGTGTAAGAAGACTGAAAAAGTAGAAGGGGGCTAATTTATGAAGGGCTTTGAATGATAGAGGATTTTGTCTTTGATCCTCAAGGTGATAGGGAGTTACTGGAATTTACTAAATAGGGAGATGAAATGGTCTGTGCTTTAGGAAAATCACTTTAGTGACTGAATGGAGGATGGATTGGAGTGGGGAAAGACTTGAGGCAGTCAGACTCACCAGCAGGTGGTTATTGCAATAGTCCAGTCATGAGGTGATGAGGGTCTGCACCAGAATGGTGGTTGTGTCAGAGGAGAGAATGAGGTGTATAGAAGGTGGGGAGGAGAAATAGGCCTTGGCAATAGATTGGATATGGAGGGGATAATTAATCAAGGATTTCACCTGGGTTTCCTTGCATGAAGAATAGCCCATACTGTGTCAGAATCTTTAGATTCTGTTCCATCCCATGCTGTAATTCTCAATTACAGCACACTTAAAAGAAAAAAAACAACAAAACAAAAACAACTACTTTAAGATTTACAAAATGCTTTCCTCACAACAACTGAGGAATGTAAGACAAACATCATTATTTCCATTTTACAGGTGAGAATATTGAGGCTCATCTATATGAAATAATTTGCCCAATGTTTTTTCTGCTATGCCACAGCAGGCAAATATTTTTTTAAAATCTCATTTTGAGGGAAATATGTTAAAGGACACTGGACATTTTTTTCTAAATAATTATTTTTGGTTATTCTACAGTAGGCCAACATCAATTAACATCAATATTACCATACACAAAGAACAGAAAAAGAGGCGTGTACAATATAATCAGCTTGCCCTTTAAAAAAAAATTCACTGTTAGTTTTTAAATTGTATTACTTATCTGTATCTTCCTTTGAATGTCTTTCTGTTCTCTCTTATGTTTTGAAATGCTTCAATAACCATATCTTCTTTCAATTTTTCTTTAAGATCACCACTCATCTCCTTCCCTTCCCCTACAGATCCTATCCCAGACTATTTTCTTTAATCTTATAAGCAAAACAAAACCACATATTGGCCATATCTGAAAATGTATATATTTCATTCTGCATCTCACATCCATCAATCAGTCAACAAGTATTTATTAAACACTTACTATATGTCAGGCATTATGCTTAGTGCTAGAGACACAAAAAAGGGCAAAAACAGTTCCTGCTCTCAAGGAGTATACATTCTAATGCAAACAACATGTAAATAACTAAGTACATACAAGATTTATATACAGAATAGATAGAAGGTAATCTGAAAGGGGAAAGTATTAGCAACTGGAAAGGATTTGAGTTAGATCTTGAAGGAAACCAGGGAAGCTGAGAGGCAGAATTGAAGGTCAAAGCATTCCAGGCATGGGGGATTGCCACTGCAAAAGGCATGGAATTGGGAGATAGAACGACCTTTTCAAGGAACTGCAAGCCAACGTAACTGGATCACAGCGTTCAGGAAGGAGAATGAAGTGTAAGAAGACTGGAGAAGTAGAAAGGAGCCAGGTAATAAAGAGCTTTAAATGCCAGAGATTATATTTGATCTTGGAGGTAATAGGGAGCCGATGGAGGAAAGATGAATGGATCAGACCTGTGCTTTTTTTAAAAATTGTGTAACTTTTTTAATATACAAAGTTACAACTGGCTAAACATTCAGGACATCTCTGTCTTAAATATTTAAAGACAGTAACAAAATACCCTTTCACATGAATATATGCAAAGTCTACAGCAACTCTGAAAATATTTAAATGTATACATAGTATACAGCAAGAAACTTAAATGAGTGGTTTTGGGAAGTAAAGGTTTATTGTGTTGTTTTCTCCCCCTAGTAATTTTTTTTGGGGGGCAGCACCTGGTTTCAGTTTCGAAAAGATTTCATTTTTTTTCCAGAATTTTTTTATGTTCAGTTGCATCTTCTATTTTGTTATCTGGACTCTTTTTAGATGCATGTATGTCTTCTTTGCTTCCTTTAGGAGTCTTTAATGGTGTAGGATGGTATTAGGAGGATTTTTGCAGGTGTGTAATTATTTAAAGATGTTTTTCTTCCTGGAGGTGGACTTGAATTGCAATGCTGAGAACAAGAAGGAGTTGTCATTCTTCTTTCATTTGATAGAAGTGCAATGGAATCAAGAAAATCATCCACCTGCCAATAAGGCATTATAAAGAGTTTCTAGAGGGCAGATAGATAGCACCATGGAATATAATTCAAAGCCATTGGTTAGGTGTCAAGCAAATGAGATAGAAAATCTTTTAACCCCAGAACCACATGTGGCATCATCTATGCAGCCAGAAGAAGTCAGCTTTTTATGATGAGTATAAGCAGAATCCTGTAGGTTAAGTACATTTGAAGAATCCTTGAGCACTGAGGTGCTAAACAGACTCACACAGTGAGACCCTACTGCATTCTGCTTCTAGTCCACATTCCTTTGTTTTCTCACAAAATTAGTGTTTTCTGAAACAACTTCAATTGCCTTCCTAGATCATGGAAGGGAAGATTTTTTTGGTGTATATGAATTGGATCAGATACTATGGGTTTGAAAATTACTACAGCTCTATCAGGCTTTTCCTTTTCACAACTATGTGCCTCATAATCACATTCACATTTTCTGGAGAATTTCCTTTTGTCTTCATTCTCTCTCTTTTTTTCTTTTTTTTCTTTCTTTTTCTTTTTCTTTTTTTTTTTTTTTCATTCTCTCATGATGCAGGCCTGTAACCATACCCAGCTGGTAAATTTTTGTCTTCTTCACAGCCTTTGGCTCCTGGGCTAAAGTGTAACTCAATATGAAAATTCTCTTTAGAGGACAGATCCTTCTCTGGATCTTCATAAGAGTATGATAACAATGTGACAGACCTGTATTTAGAAAAAGACCTTGGCAATAGAGGATTAATTTTTGTGAGGAGAAACTAGAGGCAAAGAGACCAACAGAAGGTTATTTGGCAATAGCCCCAATGAGAGCTAATGAGGGCTTGAACTAGGGCTGTGGCTACAAGAGTTGAGAGAAAGGGACACATACGGGGAATATTATAAAGGTAGAAACTACAAGATTTGGCATTTGATTGGATTTGTGGGGTGAGTGCAAGTAAGGAGTGAAGAATGATACTATGGGAGGTTGGAGCCAAGATGGCCTAGTAAAGGCAGACACTTACTGAGCTCTTTCAAATTCCTCTTTAAATAACATTAAAATAATGCCTTGAAATGAATTCTAAAGCAGCAGAAGCAACAAAATGATGGGGTGAAACAATTTTCCAGCCCAAGGCAACTTAGAAGATCCAGGAAAAGTCTATCGCACTGGGGTGAGAGTGGAGAGCAGTCCAGTGCACACCATGCCAGCACAGGCTATACCCCACCAAGCCAGCAGCAGGCCTTGAGGGCAACTGAATTGGCAGCAACTTCTGGAGCTCTTAGTCCACAGAGGGTAAGAGGGTCAGACAACTGATCAGAAGAAGATTACAGGGGACCCTTTGATGACACTGGGAGCAAGACTTTGTTGCATTATTCATATGAGGTTCCAGACCACAGTCCCAAGATGAGGAAGAGCACTAGCAGAAGCAGGACCCTGCACACAATTTCAGGGTAGAAAAGAGTGCTTATGGTCACTCAGAGACCAGAGCGCAAGCCAGGAGAGCAATGGCCACATCTCTCCTTAGATCATGTTACTTTAGAAAAACTGAAAATTTATAGACCCCCCCAAACTAGCTCTAAAAACAGCAGCACAAAAATCCTAAAGCTTGGGACAATGCCCCCTCTACCCCAAGAGCAGAGCCTGACTTCAACATGAATTTAAAAGTCAAGATATAGGCTGGAAAAATGAGCAAACTATTAAAAAGAAAGAAAGAACTTGATCATAGAAAATTACTGTGGGACAGGGAAGATCAAAACACAAACTCAGAAGAAGATAACAATGTCAAAAGCTACAATGCAAAGTCTCAAAGAAAAACGTGAATTAGTCACAACAACCCCCCCCCAAAAAAAGAACTACTGGAAGAGCTCAAAAATGAGGTTCAAAATCAAATAAGAGAGGTAAAGGAGAATTTTAGGAAAAGCAATGGTAGTGATGCAAGAAAATAAAGGGAAAAAAAGAGTCAACAGCTTGGTAAAGGAGGCACAAAAATACTTTTAAAAAATAGTACCTTAAAAAACAGATTAGGCCAAACAGTAAAAGAGGCACTGAAGAGAAAAACTCCTTAAAAAGCAGAATTGGCCACATAGAAAAAGAGGTACAAAAATTCACTACAGAAAAAAAATTATTTAAAAAGTAGAATTAGCCAAATGGAAAAGGAGGTACTGAAAAAAAATAATTCCTTAAAAGTTAGAATTGGGCAAGTGGAAGCTAATGACTCCACAAGACTTCAAGAAACAATAAAATCAAAATAATTTTTAAAAAAAGGAGAAAATGTGAAATATGTCATTGGAAAAACAATTGATCTGGAAAATAAATCAAGAAGAGGTAATTTAAGAATTATTGGACTAACTGAAAGTCATGATCAAAAAAAGAAGCTACATATCATCCAAGGAATTTTCAAGGAAAACTGTTCTGATATCTTAGAACCACAGGGTAAAATAGAAACTGAAAGAATCCACTGGTTACCTCCTGAAAGAGATCCCCACATTAAAACTTCCAGGAATATTGTAGCCAAATTCCAGAACTCCCAGGTCAAGGAGAAAATGTTACAAGCAGCCAGAAGGAAACAATTTAAATGCTGCAGAGCCACAACCAGGAAAACACAGGATTTAGCTAGTTCTACATTAAAGGATCGGAGAGCTTGGAATATAATATTCTGAAGGGCAAAAGAACAAGTGTCACAACCAAGAATCATCTACCCAACAAAACTGAGTATAATTCTTTAGGGAAAAAAATGGATATTTGATGCAATTGAGGACTTTGAAGCATTTCTGATGAAAGACCAAAGCTGAATAGAAAATTTGATTTTGAAATACAAGACTCAAGAGAAGCATAAAAAGGTAAATATGAAAGAGAAATCGTGAAGGATTCAATAAAGTTAAACTGTTTACATTCCTACATGGGAAGATGATACTTGTAACTCCTAAAGACTTTAGGACAATGAGAAGGAATATACATAGCTAGAAGGCACAGGTGTGAGTTGACAATGATGGATGATGTAAAAAAAATAAAATTAAGGGGTGAGGAAAAGAGATGCACTGGGAGAAGGGGGAAGGGAGAGGCAGACTGGTGTAAATTATTATCTCACATAAAAGAGGCATGAAAGAGCTTTTACAATAGAGGAAAATATGGGGGGGGGCAGGCAGTGCTTAAACCTCACTGTCATCAGAATTGGTTCAAAGAGGGTATAACATACACACTCAGTTGAGTGTAGAAATCTATCTTGCCTTACAGGGAAGTAAGAGGGGAAGAGAATAAAAGAAGGAGTGAGAGGGACTGATAGAAGGAAGGGTAGATTGAGGGAGGTGGCAGTCAGGAAAAAAAACACTTCTGAGGAGGGACACGGTGAAAGAAGAGAGAAAGAAGGATAAATGGGGGAAAGTAGGATGAAGATAAAGATAAGATAAAATATCCTTATTCACTGATGATATAATGGTACTTAGAAAATCCTAGGGAATCAGCAAAAATGCTTATTGAGACAATAGCATCATCAAAGTTGCAGTCTACAAAATAAGCCTTCAAAAGTCAACTGCATTTCTATACAATAATAATAAAATAAAAGAGGCAATAATAAAAAAGATATAAATTATCTATGGATCAAGCTATCAAAGCACACAAAATGCATGTATATATTCAATTACAAAGTATTCCTTTAAAAAACTTAAAGAGATGGAGGAATATTCAGTATTCATAGCTGGGCCTTATCTATGTTATAAAAATGAAAATGGTACCAAAGTTACTTACAATTTTAGTGCTATGCAAATCAAAATAACGAAGGGATACTTTACACAACTTGATAAAATAATAAAATTCATTTGGAAAAATAAAAAGATCTAAAACATCAAAGGAAATAGTGAAAAGCAGTAGAGAAGAAGGTGGGGGGGCAGGGGGGAAAGCCTAACACTTCCAAACCTCCAACTATATTATAAACCCACAGTCACCAAAACCATCTGGTTTGGTTTAAAAATAGAACGGTAGATCAAGGGAACAGACAAGAGATAAGAGAGAATCAGAAACAATGGAACTCAGTAACCCAGTGTTAAATCAACCAGAGAACATAAATTACTTAGGAAAGAACTCTCTTATTTGATATTTTAATCTTGGAAACATGGAAAACAATCTAATAGAAATTAGGCTTAGACCAACACCTTCCATTCTAAATACATTCCATAATAGATTCTAAATGGATATGTGACCTGGATATTAAAGAACACACTATTAAAAAATTAGAAGAGAAGTAGATAATACATCTCTTACAACTGTGGATAAGAGATATATTCATAACAAACAGGGCATAGAAGCAATTTCAGGAAACAAAAAATGATTACATGAAACTGCAAATCTTCTATATAAGATATATAACAAACAAGATTAACAATTAACAGATATTTTTTGTTGGGTAATTTTTCAGTTATGTCGGACTCTTTGTGACCCCATTTGGGATTTTCTTGAGTATCTTTGCCATTTCCTTTTCCAAGTCATTTTACAGATGAGCAAACAAAGGCAAACAGGGTAAAGTGACTTGCCCAGGATCACACAGCTAGTAAGTGTCTGAGACCACATTTGAACTTAGAAGGATGAGTCTTCCTGATTCCAGGTCCAGTGCCCTCTCCACTACACCACCTACCTGCCCTTAGCAGATATATATTTATACATATATGTGACCAAAAACTATTCCCCAATAGATAAATGGTCAAAGGTTAAGAATTAATATACCTCAAAAGAACTGCAAACTATTATCAACTATATGAAAGAATGCTCCAAATCACTTATAATAAGATAAATGCAAAGAAAAACAACCATGAGGTTTCACCTCAGAGCCTGCAAATTGGCAAAAATGACAAAATATAGGAATAATCAATGTTAGAGGGGCTATGGGAAGGTAGGCACACTGGTGTGTTGTTGATGGAGGTTTGAATCAGTAAAATCATTTTGGAAAGCAATTTGAAATTATGCAAATAAAGTGACTAAAATGTCCATACCCTTTACCTAGAGATTTTATACCCCAAGGAAGCCATTGATAAGAAAGTCCCCATATTTAGCAAAGTATTTATAGCAGCACTTTTTGTGATAGCAAAGAATCAAAAATAAAGTAGATCCCCACTGAGTGGGATAATAGCTAAACAAATTGTAAACATAAATGTAAAGGAATATTACTGTGCAGTAAGAAATTGTGAAGGAGCTGAATGCAGAGAAGCCTAGAAAAACCTTACATGAATTGATGCAGAGTGAAGTAAGCAGAACCAGGAAAACAATCTACACAATAACTACAACAATGTAAATGGAAAGAGCAACTGCAAAAAATTAAAAAGTGAATATTACAAAATTATAAAGAAGAAAATATATGAGAAGACTCCTCTCAGCCCACAAGTGTACATTGTACATATTTTAATACTTTTTCAAAGTATTGATCAGTTATATTGATTTTTAATCCTCTCTTTTTCTTTTTCTTTTTTTTTTTGCTTCAGAAAATACTGTTTTTTATATGGGATGACTCGGGGAAAGGGAGAGGAATGCTAAGGGAAATTACAATGATGTTTAAAAACAATATATAAATAAAAACTTATTTTTAAGAAAGAGATCATTGATAACTTTTGAAAAGATAGATTTGGTTTAATGATGACACCAGAAGCCAGGAGGCAAGTAAAATGATTCCTCATCAGTCCTCTGGAATCATAGTTGATCATTACATTGATAAGATTTTTTAAATCTTTCAAAGCTACTTTTCTTCCTGCTCTATTCTAATCACTTATCATAAATTAGAGGCACAAGAAAGAAATTACTTGTCAGATCTATAGATATGGAAAGAAATCATAACCAAACAAGGGATAAAGAAGATCACAGAAGGTAAAGTAGACAATTTTGATTATATAAAATTACATAAAAATTTTTTGCAGAAGCAAGACCAATGCAACTAAAATTAGAAAAGAATTAGGTAAATGGGAAAAAATCTTTGCAGCAAGTTTCTTTGATAAATGTCTCATTGCTAAGATATATAGAGAACTGATTCAAATTTATAAGAAAAAGAACTATTCCCCGGTTGATAAGTGGTCACGGGATACAAATAGGCTACTTTCAGAGGAAGAAATCCAAAGTTATCAATTTTGTTGGTTAGTCATTTTTCAGTCATGGCCAACTCTTTGTGACCCCTTTTTGAGTTTTCTTGGCAAAGTTAGTGGAATGGTTTGAGATTTCCTTTTCCAGCTCATTTTACAATGGAGGCAGACAGGGTTAAGTGACTTGCCCAGGGTCATATAGCTGGTAAGTGTCTGAAGACAGATTTGAACTCAGGAAGAAGAGTTGTCCTGATTCCAGGCCCCAAACTCTATCCACTGTGCCACCTAGCTGCCAAATTATCAATAGCCATATGGAAAAAATACTCTAAATCTAATAAATAAATACAAATTAAAATGACACTGATATTTTCACCTATACCCATTCACATATCAACCTTATACTCACCAGATTGGTAAAATTGACAAAAAAGAGAAAATGACAAGTTCCAGAGGGGATGTGGCAAAACAGGCATATTAATGTACTGTTGGTGGAGCTAAGGACTGGTCTAGCTATTTTTTTTTTTAGACAATTGGGGTTAAGTGACTTGCCCAGGGTCACACAGCTAGTAAGTGTCAAGTGTTTGGTCTGAGGCTGGGTTTGAAGTCAGGTCCTCTTGACTTCAGGGCTGGTGCTCTATCCATTGTGCCATCTAGCTGCCCCTTGGTCTAGCTATTTTGGAAAGCAATTTTGAATTATGTCCCAAAATCTATTAAACTGTGCGTACCCTTTGACCTAGTAGTACCACTACTAGGTCTATATACCAAAGAGATCAAATAAAGAAAAAAAGGATCCATATGTGTAAAAATATTTATTGCAGCTTTTTGTGGTAACAGAATTGGAAACTGAGGGGATGACCATCAACTGGGAAGCTGCTGAACAAATTATGACATATAAATGGGATGGAATACTATTGTGCTATAAGAAATGAAGAAAGAGATAGTTTCAAAGAAACCTGGGAAGACATACTAACTGATGCAGAGTTAAGCGATGCAGGAGCAGGATACAATCTATACAGTAACAACAACATTGTAAAGACAAACAACTTTGGAAGGCTTAAGAACTCTGATCAACACAATGGCCAACCCCAGTTCCAAAAGACTCATGATGAAACATGTTACCCACTGGCTATCAGATAAAGAGTGGATTCAGTGCAGATTGACACTTGTTTTAGACATGGCCAATGCAGGAATTTGTTTCTCTTGAATATACATAATACATACATATACATATATATCTGTTACAAAGGTTTTGTTTTGTTTTTCTTTTTCAGTGGAGTTAAGGGTAGATAGGAAGAAAAATAGTTGGATTTTTATTAATTAAAAAATAAAATTTAATTTAAAAAATTTAAATGTTATGCTAAAAAAAAGCAGTGTTTTCCTAGTTCTGCTCATTTCTGCATCAGTTCATACCCATCCTCCCAGGTTTCTCTGAATCCATTTCTTTCATAATTTCTTATAGCACAGTACTATTCCATTACATACATATATACACACACATATACATACATATACATGTGTATATGTATATATAAAATACAACTTGTTCAGCCAGTTCCCATTTGATGGAAACCTTTTTATTTTCTAGATCTTGGTTACAACAAAAAGTGCTGACATAAATATTTTCTTTATTCTTGGGTTCTTTCCCTTTCTCTTTCATCTCTTTGATCTCTTTGGGGTACAGGCCTAGTAGTAGTATTACTGGGTCAAAGAGTATGTATAGTTTGGGTGTAGAGCCAAATTGCTTTCCAGAGTGGCTAGACTAATTCACAACTCCACTAATAGTGCACTACTTTGTCTGTCTTCTCAAGGAATTTTCCTTTCCCTTTTTTTTTCTTTAGCATGCCCCTAGGAACCTCACTGTGAGGAACCTCATTATCAGGCAAGAATCAGCTTTAGCAATCACACCTCATCAGTATTTTCTCCCTCTCCAACTGGAGGGTGGAAGGAAGAGCTGCTCCTGAAATGTCTACTAAGAAAGTTGCCCAGGCCAGTGGTCTCTTTATTTCCTACCCAACTGCATGGTTTTGGACTTTTCCATTATGCCGCTGTTAGTCAAATACCTTCCCCTCCCTCTTCCTTTTGTGTGTTTTCTTTCCCCATTAGATTGTAAGCTCCTTTCCCATAGGGCCAGTTTTGTATTTGTGTTCCCAGTGCCTAGCACATAGGAGACACTTCATAAATATTTCTTGACTGGCTGACTGACTTTTTGTTATCTTTCTCATATGTGTGGGATAGAACCTAAGTTAAAACTAGCAACTACTCAGATAGAATTTCTGTGCATATGTTCAACAGTGTGTGACTTCAAGAATCCTTCTGGGTGTTCTTTCAACCAGTGCAGGTTGTATTCCTTGCACACCTTAGGGGAGTCTGGAATTGGTGGTCCACTTTCTATTAATGACCCACAGTCACTTCGGTAGGCAGGCATAGCTAAAGCATAGCCACTGTTGCTCCCCGGGGTCATATTCAAAGTTTTATCAGCCTGGTAATGTTCTATACTCTTCCCAAAGGCTACTGTGGTAGGCCATCTAGTGGTCATCTCTAATAGCAAGATCATCTCATTACCACAATTTAATTGCACTTTACTTTTAATTACCAATTTGTGAAAAGAGAGGGAAGAATGAGGTGAGAGAAAAGAGAAGGCAGTTTGGGAAAGGTGGAGTAACAGGAGAGAGAATGACCTAATAAGACTGAGATATGAAGAGGCAATAATGTAGGGACAGAAACTACAGTGAATAGTTAGATGAAGTGATAGCTTTTAGAGAACAGGGATACATAATTATATTTAGTAGTAAGAAAAGGAAGCAACTCATTTGCAAACTATTGGAAAATGGGTGAATAAATTATGATTTATTCCTACCTTACTAACTGTGTGAACCTGGTGGGCAAGTCACTTAACCTGTGCTGCCTCAGTTTCCTCATCTGTAAAATGGAGATAATAACAAACAGCACTTATCTCATAGGGTGGTTGTGATGATCAAATAACATGCCATGACAGTCTCGTCCCACTGTAAGAGGGATTCCCCAGTCAATTTGTTGATTACTTATGGTGAGCCTTTGGGAGGCATCTGAGAGGCTCCTCCACCATGCTTCGCTCTGCATCTCTGCTCCTGTGGGTGAGTCTGTGCTTGCTGTTTGTCACTTCTATCTTGCCAGTTTTGCGTACCTTGAACTAGCTAAATATTTTGCCCTAATAAATATATCAGGGCTTAGCACCTTCACTTACTTTAAGTGGAGTGGGAGTAATTGATCAACCCACTCAGTCACATGCACACACACACACACACACACACACACACACACACATACCCCTTTGTACTAACATTGGCAGTTGCATTTTATGTGAATTGTGTCGTCTTTTATTGTGGTCCTGGTTTGGCTTAATTCCCTCCAAGTCTTCTGGCTTTCTTCTGATTTGTCATATTCGTTACTCCTTATGGTATGACAATATTTTATTATGTTCAAGTATCAGAGTTTGGATAGCCATTTCCTGGTAAATGAGAACACATTTTATTTTCAGATTTTTGCTTCCCAAAATTGCTGCTATGCATATTTTGGCATTTCTGAGCAACTTTTACTGTCCTTGACTCCCTGGAGTATATGGCTTGATAATAGCATTGCTGGGCCAAAGTGTCTGGACAATTTAGTAATTTTTCTTACAAAATTCCAAATTGTTTTCCAGAACTGTTAGAGGAATCCCAGGACCTTGTAACATGAAATATTTGTCATCATTTAAAATTTGATGGCTATGAGGTGGTACCTCAGAATATTTTAATTTGTAATTCTCTTATTATTAGTTATTTAGAACACTTTCCCCATATATTTTTATTGATAATTTACAAATTAATAATAAATAGTTTTTGGCAATTTTTCATATCCTTGGGCCACTTATCTTATTGAGAAGTGGCTTTTAGGCTTTTGGATTTGTGTCAATTCTCTCTCTCCCCCTCTCTCTCTCTATTTATATATACATATATATATACATATATTTAGGCAATTGGGGTTAAGTGACTTGCCCAGGGTCACACAGCTAGTAAGTGTCAAGTGTTTGGTCTGAGGCCGCATTTGAACTCAGGTCCTTCTGACTTCAGGGCCGGTGCTCTATCCACTGCGCCCCTCTCCATATATTTTGTATGGAAGATTTTTCTTACCAATACTTGTAAGTTTTTCCAGTCTTAGAATTAACAAACCTTTATTAAGCATTTATTCTGTATCAGGAAAGCTCTTTTTATTCTAGCTGCATTATATTCCCACAAAGCCTTTTAAATTTTTTAATCAAATTTCTTTATTTTGCCTTTTGTAATGGATCTCCTCTATCTTTTGTTTGCCTAGATTTTAGCAAAGTGTTTTATAAACTCTCAGTCTGCAGTGGAGTACCACAGATTCTACTGGACACCTGTAATACCTAGCTGCCCCTTCCCAAAAGTATACTGTAAGTTCCAAGAGGACAGACTGTGTTTTGTCTGAATTTCAACTCTCCTTCATCATTCTGGTTATCTAACAGCAAAAATGTAATCAAAAACTTATTGTGTCGAGGAGAGGAACCTACATTTGAAGAGTCAGAAAATCTAGATTCCACTACTTACTAGCTGGGTGGCATTTGTAAGTCCCCAAATCTTTCTGTGCCTCAGTATTTCCCTCTGCAGAATAAATGACAGAGCTATATTAGACGGTATCCTAGGTCTCTGCCAGTCGAATCCTATGTATGACTTAACTGTGATCGCCCGTCTGGGTGGCGTGGTAAATGGAGTTTGGCTCCGCTATTCTGGATCCTGTTGTGTCCCCCACGAAGCCGCCGCGAGGAGACGCTGCGGGACAGCAGCCGACCGGCCAATGCCATCGCCACAGGCACAAAACCCTTAGTGGTCTCGCTTCTCTCTGCTGCAGGTGAAGAGAAGCGAACTCGCTCCAGGAGGAGACACGTAGCTAGTGTAGAGGCTGAACCCGGAGCATAGGGACGGTCCTAGCCTCGGTGCCTGAACTTCGGTAAGAGAAGGATGAAGGACAGAAGATGCCCATAGAGCTAAGAGTGCTGCATCACTCCCCCGTTTTACAGAGGAGGAAGCTGAGGCCGGAGGGGAGGCTCATAAGAACTTAAGCTCGGGATGTCCAAAACTGACTTATTATCTTTCCCCCCAAACCCTCCCTTCTCCGAACTTCCCCCATTATTGTTGAAGGCACCGTCAACTTCCCAGTCTCCTGGGCTGGAAAACTAAATGTCATCCTCTACTCCTCACTCTCCCACCTCCCATATCCAATCAGCTGCCCAGTCTGTAGGTTTTACCTTCTGAACATCTCTTCATACACCTCCTCCTCAACTCTGACACTGCCATCACCCCGGTATAATAGTCTCATACCTGGACTATTACAAGAGCTTGCTGGTTGGTGACTCAGATTTAAATCTCTTCCCACTCCAGTCTCCTCTACTCAGCCATCAAACTGATCTTTCTAAATTGCAGGTATAACCATGTCACCCCCATATCTCTCTCTCTCTCTCTCTCTCTCTCTCTCTCTCTCTCTCTCTTGCTTAAAATGCTGCCTGCATGATGAAATATATAATTCTTTGGTTGCTGTTCAAAGGCCCCTTCCTACCTTTCCAGTGTTCTTACTTCTTACATCCCCACCCTGAAACAAATTCTGTGGTCTAGTGTCACTTACCTCCTTGCTGTTCCTTTCACAAGACACTCCATCTCTCAATTTTGTGTTTCACTTGCTGTTCCTCACATCTGGAACTCTCTCCTTCCTCATCTTTACTTCCTGACTTCCCTGGCTTCCTTCAAGTCTCTGCTAAGTCTCTACCTTTTCTAAGAAGCTTTTCTCTGTCCCCCTTAAAGCTAGTGCTTTTCCTCCATTGATTATCTCAAATTTATCCCATCTACCTCTTGTTTGTACATAGTTGTTTACATGTTGTCTCCCTAATTAGACTGTGAGCTCCTTGAGAGCTCTTTTACCTTTCTTTGTATCCCCAATGTTTAGCACAGTGCCTGAAGGCACTTAATAAATACCTATTGACTTGATCAGAGTTCTGAAGCCTTTTCCACTCTCCTCTCCAAGCCATCCATCATATTTCTGACAAAATAATCTTCCTAAAGCACATGTTTGACTCTATCTTCACCTTACTTGTGAATTTTTAGTGGCTCCCTATTGCCTTTAGGATAAAATACAAATTCCTCAGCTTGACATTTGAAGTCCTCACAGTGTGGATTCAGTCTCCTATTCCAGACTTTCCTTAACATTATTTTCCTCCATGCATTCTGTGTTTCAGCAAAACTGCTTATTTGTTATTCCCCAGACTCAGTTTTCCATCCATCTCCCATATCACTGCCCTTGCCCTGACTGTCTCCCCTTCCTTTTCTCAGAATCCTTACCTTTGTTCAGGGCCTGGC
This sequence comes from Vombatus ursinus, assembly GCF_900497805.2. NCBI lineage: Eukaryota > Metazoa > Chordata > Mammalia > Diprotodontia > Vombatidae > Vombatus > Vombatus ursinus. The sequence goes on along the minus strand of NW_020948951.1, from coordinate 4,376,336 downwards.
TCAGGTGGCCCCATCCTGTGGGAAGCCTTTCCTGATTCCCATATTTGTTAAGGTTCTATCCATTTTCATAGAATATTTATTTTGCCAGTTTAAATGTTGTATCTCTCAATAGAATGTAAGCATCTTGAAGGCAGGAATAATTTTTCTATTTTATATTTGTAGCCACTGTGTCTAGTACAGTGCTTTGCATGTCATTGTCACTTAATGTTTATTGAACGAATATGATATAAGACAGGAAGAAATTGGTGGTGATGGTTTCTGAAAAGCAGCAAAGTGTGTGTGTGTGTGTGTGTGTGTGTGTGTGTGTGTGTGTGTGTATGTGTGTTTAGAGTGTTAGGCAAGGAGGAGACTGCCAGATGAGGACAAAGGATTGTATAAAAGAGCACTTGAGATAGAGACAAGTAATCTGGGATCAAATTCTAGCTCTGCTACATCCTCTGGGAGAATTACTTAATCTCTCTGGGCTTCAGTTTCCTCATCTATTAAGTGAAGAGGTTGGAGTAAACAGCTTTTAAGGACTCTTCCAACTCTAATTCTGTGATCCTAAGATTGTAGGCCTAAATTGAACTAGCCTGAGATCACTTACAACTCTAAATATTATTTCCCTGACTAGGGCAGCCCTCTACTGGGGGCTCCGTACTTTGATCAGAGATCTAGGTCTGAGCTCTACTTACCTCATAGGCTATAGATTCCTTGACCATGGTAGGTAGGATATTTGCAAATAAATGAGTCCATACACTGGTACCTACATCTATTTTTTCTAAAAGAGCTACAGTTCTGTTCTCAACCTTTCATTATATCTATAGGTTTGAAAGTGCAATTGAGCTGAATTCTCCAGAGTTATTTGGTGTCTCTTTGGCTCTGATTGGGGCTTGATATTTCAGCATTTCTCTGAATCCAGGTTCTGTCATTTCTGTGGGTACTGTCTCTGCTAGTGCACATCACAGTCAATCCAAGTCCTTGCACATATGATACAACAATGAGGCAGCATGACATAAGAGTGGGTTGAGTTATGGCATGGGAGTCTGGAAGACCTGGGTTCAAATCTTGCCTCTGACACTTACTAGCTGTCTGATTGTAGGCAAGTCTGTAGCTTCATCTCAAAAATGGGGATGAGGCCACTTGTAATGCCTGCCTCTCAGGGTTATTGTGAGGAACAAGTGTGGTAATATCTGTAAAACACTTCACAGACTTTAAAGTGTATTTGAAGGTCAACTATTATTACTGTACATGTCTTGCCATAAATTCTCCATGAACAAACAGCTGTGATGTATTAGGTTTTAGAGACTCTCTGGTGCATACTTTAGACCACAACTATAATTGTAACCTAAATTAAACAGAGAGAAGCAAGTCACAGAACTGAGTGAAAAATAAATCATAGACACACCCATCCTACTCCTTTTCAGAAGTGGGATGTCTGTGGAGGTGGCACATTGCATGTATTTTTAGACTTTTCTTGACATATTGATCAATTTTGCTGATTTTTTCTTACTTTTTAAAAAAATATTATTTATTAAAAAGGGATAGCTCTCTGGAAAAAGGAGGCTGGAGGGATATTGGGAGAAATTTTGGTGATGCTTAAAAAAAGATATCAATATCAACTTACTGTTTAAAAAGTCAAAAGAGGGGCAGCTAGGTGGTGCAGTTGATAGAGCACTGGCCCTGGAGTCAGAAGGACCTGAGTTCAAATCCAGCCTCAGGCACATAACACTCATGAGCTGTATGATCCTGGGCAAATATCTTAACCCCACTGTGTAGCAAAAAAAAAAAAAGTCAAAAGAGTAAACAAAAGATAGTATCCCTAAAGAGACTACTTTGAGGACGAAGGACCAACAACAACAAAGCAAAGCTAGCATACAAAAAAAATTGTAAGATCATAGATTTAGAACTGGAAGGGACTTAAACGTCATCAATTTATAGATGAGGAAACTGAGATCCAGAGAAGTTACTTAAGTGACTTGCCAAAGGTTACATAGGTGTAAATGGAAGAGATAGGACTTTAACTTCTGCCCTATGATTTCAAATCTAACACCATCACACTGCACTCTAATAAAGGATTGTGTGTGAATTGGGTTGACCATGTAGGCTATGTATGTCCACATAGATCTGTCTAGATGTGGCTCAAAGGGAGGCATGAATAGGTATTTCTAGAGTCTACTCTAGAAAGTACCCACTGTTCTCCAAGAGAGATTCCTTCCAGGAGAAGAGCAGGAGGTTGGGGCCAGAAGCTTTCCTCAAAGCAAGGGTGCCAGGCTAGAACTGTATCTGTCCACTTCCTTAAATATTGTTAGCCTTAGGGAAATTATTTTTAGCATCAAGTTGAGCTCCTGATTTCTCCTTAGAAGAGAAAGAGTTCCCCAAGCTATATGTACAAAGCTTCATTTCCTTCCCACCAAATACCAGTTCCAGAAAGAACACACGTAGTGAATACCAAATCAGTCCATTTATTTGAGTCAATAGGAAACAGAAATCAGAGATGGTATACAGATGAGAATATACCAGAAAATACATAGAGTAAGTGAGCTCTCTGAGAGACAGAGACAGAGAGGGAGAAAGAGAGAGAGAGAGAGAGAAGAAAGAGATGAAGGAGAGAGAGAAGGGAGGAGAAAGAGGAGGGAGAGAGAAGAGAAAAAGGGAAAGAGAGAGAGATAAGGGAAAGAAAGGAAGAGAGGGAGAGGGGAAGAAAGAAGAGGGAGAGAGGGAAGGGAGAAAGATAGAGGGGTAGATAGGGAGAGAGAAAAGGGAAAAGGGAGGGAGGAAAAGAGAGAGTGTGGCAGTTTCAGTTTTCACCCAAGGGGAAATTCCACCAGGGCAGGGAAAGTCTTACACAAATGGGCTGTGAATCATGGGTTACTCACTGCTGGGTGGTGGCAGAAAGAGTAAACTCTGCCTCTGTTCCCCTTTAGGGTTTAGTTAAAGAATAGGTTTCCTCTCCAATCCTGGTTGCCTGCGGAACTTCCAACAGAGAAATTTTGCTAGCTGTTCCATTTAACTGGGCCTGTTGACACATTACAATTCTGTTTTACAAACCAACCATTTTCCTCTAAGTGTATGTAAACATTTCTCCTTCCTTTTTTCTTTCCACCTGTAGATTAGGTCTTCAATTCACAACTAGATTTTCCCCTGAAAGAGCCAGTTTAATTCTCATCTACCTCAACAAGGTGTCAGCCAGGGCTTCAATTTTCCTTAGAGAGAGAAGATGAAAGCCTGGGGCAAAACATGGGGTGGAGTGGGGGGACAGCCAGCTAATACAGAAGAAACTTGCCCCAGGTGAAGACAAAGATGCAGATAAGGAGGATTGAAAGGTAGCAGGGACACCCTCAGGAGAAGAACCCAAGGCCCACCAGAGGAAGGTAGCTCCTGGAGAAGATGAAGGGAAGTTAAAGGCAGCAGGGAAGCCTGAAGGAGAATGACCGTGACTTGTGTCAGCCCCGAAGAAGATGTCAAGAGACATGTTAACACCCAGGTGTCCTCTGACTAATTACACCTAATGTTGAATAGTTACTTGAAAAACTTCTAGCAACTAGCACTTCAGGCTTAACATTATTGTTCTAGTAATAACACCAGGCTTGGAGCAGGTAAACAAAATGTTAGAGCCATCCAAGAGAGGACACTGTGAAGTGTCTTGGCTTATGGGTCCACATTATAAGGGCTGGGGGGACAAGGGGTGGTTAGAACTGTTGGGTTAGATGGAGCCTAGCAATTAGTTAATTAGGAAAATATTTTGGATATGACAGTAAGTAGGAGGCAGGGACAGGCATGTGGGGGGGGGAAGGATAGAGAAGGATAACCATATCATCTTAGTTATGAGAAATTATTGAGCTCCTGGAATTTTCCTAGATACTTTCGATGAGCTCCAGAGATACATTTGGGAATTTCAAGGTTATTCTATTTTTCATTCATTGGTTTCCTTCACCATCTGGGAACCAGTTGGCACAGTGGATAGAACATTGGACCTACAGTCAGGAAGACCCAGGTTCAAATCTGGCCTCAGACACTTACAAGCTGTGTGACCCTGGGCAAGTAATTTAGCCTCTGTTTTCCTCAGTTTCCTCAGCTGTAAAATATAGATAATAATAGTACCTGCTTCCTCGGGTTGTTGTGAGGATCAAATGAGATAATAATTGTAGAGTGCTTTACACAATGCCTGGCTTGTAGTAGGTACTTAATAATGCTTATTTCATTCTTCCCTTCCTTCCTTCCTTCCCACTTAGTACTTCATTGCAATTAACTGATTGCATAATCTACTTCTTGTTCTATAATGGTCCAATAGGCCACTGTAAGTTTTAAAAACATCACAGATGGTGCAACAGTATGGATGGCAAAATTAGCCTCAAGTACAAATGTATTCTAACAGTTACTGGATTTTAGAACTAGAAGAGGCTATTGCAGAGTAAAGTCCAACCTCTCATTTTACAAATGGGGAAATTAAAGCACAGAGTGTACGTGATTTGGCCCCAAGTGAGGCAATAAGTCAGCCATAGAGCCAGAAATAGAACTCAGATGTCCAATCTCTGGCCACTTCCTGTTTCATGCCTTGGACGCAGTTCTGTTTTCCTGCTATAAAAAAGAGGTTCAGATACTTCAAAGCGGTACCCAAGAAGTCATATGAATTTAAGCTCTGCATTCACATTTATAGGTTGAAGAATGGGCCTTTTTATGTTTTGTTACTTGCAAAAGGAAAGAGAGAGATGAATAAATGAATGAATGAACGAATGAATGAGAAAGCACTTATTAAGCACTTAACTAAGTGTTGAGAGCTGGGGATACAAATACAAAAAAGCGAAACAGTCCCTGTCCTCAAGGAGCTTACATTCGAATATAAGAGTTGGGAAGTTGGGGAGGGGATGAAGATGGCCAAGGAGTAGAAGAATGGTGCAGCTGGCTAGTTCGAGTGGACACTCATCAGTCAGGGGTCCAGAGCAGAGCTAGTGTGCCCAGTCAGAAGTGGAGGCTGGATCAAAAGAGCATGGTATGACCATGGACTTCAGTGGCCTTCACAGGTCACTGCAGTATATGGGTTTCTGGTACAGTATTGATGCTTCTGGGTAGAGGCAAAAGGAGGCTGCCAACAGGTGTGCTCTCCTTGTGTTTGTTTTCTTTTGCAATGCCAGCCATTCATTAAAAGTGTTTCCAGTCCTCTGCCTGGAATCCAGATGCCTAGAATGGATGGACTAGATGGACCCTTGTCCTGGGTACTACCAAAAAACGCAGATTTTGTGCAAACCACTTTCGTTGTTGTTTAGTTGTAGGATGCTTTGTGACCCCATCTGGAGTTTTCTTGGCAAAGATGCTGGGGTGGTTTGCCATTTCCTTCTCCAGCTCATTTTACAGATGAGGAAACTGAGGCAAACAGGGTTAAATCCCTTGTCCAGGATCACACAGCTAGGAAGTGTCTGAGGTCAGATTTGAACTCAGGTCTTTCTGACTCCAGGCCTAGCACTCTATCCACTGTACTACCTAGCTGTCCATGTAAACCCCTTATGTACAATTAAAACCCTAATGGACTAGCGTGAATTTAAATGAGTGTTTTCCATTTCTCAGTCAGCTGGTTATTTCTCCAGGCTATCCCTAGAATGGACATATCCAAGATGTCAAGCTAACAAAACTGCTGGTTCCTATCATAATTTCCAAAAAAACCAATGTCTTGGAGGAAGTCCATTTTATTCTCTTTTCTCTGCTTTCCTGGTCCTAGGTGGCTAGGACTCTCAGCAAAATTCATTATTTTTTCCCTTCATTTACCATCATGAAGAACTTAGCCCCCTAGGTAATCATCATCAGCGCCAAACACCACCCACAGCATCATGAAGGACACTTCCTGGTTGGGTCACCATGGGCAAGTCACTTAACCTCCCTGTTTATCTTCTATAGATAGAAGACAATAATGGTACCTACCTCCCAGGGTCATTGAGAAGCTTAGATGAGATCATGTAGATGAAGCACTTAATAAGCCTCAAAATGCCATGGAGATGTCAATATTTGTTATGAAACAGTGACAGATGTGCAACTGTTTAGTGAGTTTAATAAGTCTTACTTCAGCAGCAGAACCCGGCTAGAGATTCTGTATCCTCGGATCAGGACTCTTTTGGCAAATGGGATCCAATTTGGCCTATTTTTAAACATTCATTTTTAAATATTGAGTTACAAATTATCTCCCTCTTTCCAGCCTCTCCCCCACCAACTAAGAAGGCATGCAATATGATACCTATTATACTTGTGAAGTCATGCAAAACGTATTTCCATATTAGCCATTTGAACAAAAGCAAGAAAAATAAAGTGAAAATGCTTCATTCAGCACTCAAAGTTCATCATTTCTCTCTAGTTTTTTTTTGTTGATTATATAGAGTTCTCTAAGTATGCCATCATATTATTTGCAAAGAGTGATACTTTTGTTTTCTCATTGCCTAATTCTTATTCCTTCAATTTCTTTCTATTGTCTTATTGCTGTAGCTAACATTTCTAGTACAACACTGAATAACAATGGTGATAATGGGCATTCTTACTTCACCCCTGATCTCTTATTGGGGAGGTTTCTAATTTATCCCCATTACAGATAATACTTGCTCTTGGGTTTAGATACTTACTACTTATAATTTTAAGAAAAGCTCTGTTTATTTTGATGCTTTCTGGTATTTTTAATAGGAATGAGTGTTGCATTTTGTCAAAAGCTTTTTTTTTGCAGCTTTTAAGATAAGCATATGATTAATGTTTTTGTTATCGATCAGTCAATAATGATTATAGTTTTCTTAATGTTGGCTATCTATCAATGGTTTGGGAAAAGCTTTTATTAAGTACTTACTATGCACAAAGTGGGGCAGGTAGGTGGCTCGGAGGATAGAGTTCTGGGCCTGGAGTCAGGAAGACTCATCTTCCTGAGTTCAAATCCAGACTCAGACACTTACTAGCTGTGTGACCCTGGGTAAGTCACTTAACTCTGTTTGCCTCAGTTTCCTCATCTGTAAAATGGACTGGAGAAGAAATTAGCAAACCACTCTAGTATCTTTGCCAAGAAAACCACAAATGGCGTCACAAGGAGTCAGACATGACTGAACAACAACAGCAGCAATGCACAGAGCAAATCGGCAGCACAATGGAGTGGATAGACAGTTGGTCTCAAAGACATGAGTTCAAATCTCACCTCTGTTATCTATTGGGTATGTGACCCAGGGCAAGTCACTCAACCTCTCAGTGCTCTAGATAGCTCTCTAAGACTATAAAATTACACTGACTGTGCTGACCTGCACTGGTAAAGGGAGTTTCCTCACCTGGGAGTTCCAGATACCAATGAAATCATAGGCTCTGTCCCTATTCCTATTAAAAGATCTAGGGGAAGGTTTCCTGTATGAAGGATTTATGGGATTAAATGGAGAAAAACCACATAGAACAAGTACAGAGAGATAGAGAGCTATTCCAGGGAGTGAGTGGACACATCAAGGAGACCCCAAATCCATTGTTTTTAAAGCATTTATTGAGAAGATTCTGGGAAAGTAGCAAAATAGGGCAGGAAATACCCAGCTCTCCAAATTTCTCCCCACAAACAAGATGCAATATGGCCTCAAAGTGAACTTTAAGCTGCAGAAATAATTAAAAATTGATGTAAAGCGATTGTCCTCCTAAGACAATTTCAGAGGATCTTGGAAAAGACCTGACTTCCAGGGGTGGAGATCTGGCCCAATTGAAATGCAAACACCTCCAGGCAGACTCCACTGTCCTGGGGCAGCTGGGTGGAGAACTTTCACCTTACGGACAGTGTGGGGAGTCAGATGGCTAAGCAGTGGACTACTGAAGGACTCTCTTCTCTCCCTGGACTCAAGGGCCAATTGTGCTGACCAGGCTGCAGCTGTGGGTGAGGAGTGAGCACATGCCTGGTGAGTATGGCAGCAGAAGGCAGGGACCCTGCTGACTGTGGGCACTCCAGGAGAAAGAAGTCCCTGGTTTTAGTTCCAGGGTAGAGGAGCGAGCTGAAGTTTGTAGCTGTGGGAGGGACCACAAAGAGCAAGAGCATTTGTGGGTGACAGTGTGGCTGGGTGCCCTAGGCATGGCCTAGGGGTAGAGAAGACCCCCCAGATAGAGCTCAGAAAACAACCTGAAGCCTGAGCCATCATCCCCCACCTCTCAGGGCAAGAGCTTGACTATAATAATAAGCCACTAAAATAATTAATAACAGCAATAATAATAAGTAAGCAAAAGAGAAAGAACTCAACTATAGATAGTTATTATGGGGATAGAGAAGATCTGGGTTCATACTCAGAAGACAATAGTGAAGTTAAAAAAGCCATTCCTACTTCAAAGAAAAAAGAGTTCTTAAAAGAGCCTAATAAGGACTTTAAAGATCAAATAAAAGAGATTGAGGCAAAATTAGAAAAAAAAATAAGAACAATCCAAAAAAATCAATAAAACTATGAAAAGAAAATCAATCAATTGGAAAAGAAATTTAAAAAAATTAAGGAAGAAAATAACTCCTTAAAAACTAGAATTAGGCAAGGGGAAGCTAATGACATTATAAAACATAAAGAAATAATAAAACAAAATCAAAAGAGTGAAAAAATAGAAGAGAATGTGAAACATCTTATTAGGAAAAAACTGATCTAGAGAACAGATCAAGGAGTGACAATGTAAGAATTGTTAGACTATCTGAAAATTATGATTTTAAAAACAGTCTAGCTGTGATATTACAAGAAATCATTAAAGAAAATTGCCCTGAAGTTCTAAAATGAGAGGATAAAATCGAAATAGAAAAAATCCAGCAATCACCATCTGAAAGAGACCCCAAGATGAAAACTCACAGGAATATCATAGCCAAGTTTTGAAGCATTCAAGTTAAGGAGAAAATACCACAAGCAACATGAAAAAAAAATTTAAATACTGTGGAGCTACAGTCAGGATTACACGAGATCTAGCAGCTTCTCCATTAAAAGACTGAAGGGCTTGGAATATTATATTTTGAAAAGCAAAGGAGGTGAGTTTGTGACCAAGAATAACTTACTCAGCTTTGCTGAGTATAATCCTGAACAAAGAAAAAGAAAGGATATTTAATGAATTGAAAGACTTTTAGAAATTCATGACAAAGAGACGAGAACTCAGTGAAAAATGTGACATATAAAATCCAGGAGAAACAAAAGGTAAATATTAAAGACCTATTATAAGGGGCTCAATAAGGTCAAATTCTTTACTTCTTATATGGGTAAATGTTATCTGTGCTCTTAAAAAGGTTATCATTATTTAGGCAGTTTGAAAGAGCATATATAGATAGAAAGCTTGGGGTTGAGTTGAATATGATGGGATGATTCTAAAAAAATAAAATTGGGTAGAGAGAGGTAACATGAAGCAGTTATCTCATACAAATGACGCATGAATGGAAGAGCTGTTACAGTGGAAGCAGATGGGGTTGGAGGACTGGTAATGCTGGAACCTTATTCTCATTGGAACTGGGTTAAAGAGAGAATAACATACACATCTAGAAGGATATAAAAGTCTTCTAAATTATAAAGAAATAGGAGGGTGAGGGGACAGGATAAGGAAGGGACTTTTAGAAGGGAGCGTAGATCAAGAAGTAAGAGGGTGGGGAGAGAGGATAAGAGGAATTCTTAGAGGGGTGGGTAGATTAAGGAATAGGAGGGTAAGGGGAGAGGATAAAGGAGAAATTCTTAAAAAGAGTGTGTATTATTAAGGAGGTAGTATTAGAAGTAAATCAGAATATGAAGAGAGATTGGGTAAAAAAGAGAGTGAGAATACATCTTCCTCCTGTTCATCCTTCACCTGTCATGCCTGACATCTACCTGCTAGCCATGGACCCCAAATGTAACTGCGAGAATGGTGGCTCTTGCACCTGTGCAGGCTCCTACAAATGCAAATTATGCCAGTGTGCCTCCAGCAAGAAGAGCTGCTGCTCCTGCTGCCCAGGAGAATGTACCAAGTGGGCCCAGAGCTGTGTCTGCAAAGACCCCCTGACCCAGAGTTGCAGCTGCTGCCAATAATGTCCTCACTTCCCTTTGACTGTAAATAGAAGAATTTGTGCAGACTTGAATTTTCGTACTGCATGGATGTGTTTTCTACTGTTTTTCTATGAAATGTATGAATTAAAATAAACTTGATAAATACCTTTAAAAACAAAGTAAAAAATTAAAAAGAGAGTGAGAAAGATGATAATGAGGAAAAATAGGATGGAGGGAAATACACAAGTAATAATTATAACTTTGAATGTGAATGAAATGAACTCACCCATGAAATGGAAATGGATAGCAGAATGGGTTAAAAATCAGAATCAACAATATATTGTTAACAAGAAACAGATTTTAAAGTGAGAGATGCACACAGAGTTAAAATAAGGAGCTGGATTAGAATTTATTATGCTTTAGCCAAGGTAAAAAAAAAAAGCAGGGGACAAAGTTTAAACTAAATTAGATTTAATTAAAAGAGATAAAGAGGGAAACTACATTATGATAAAAGGTACCATAGAAAATGAAGCAATATCAATACTAAACCTATATGTACTAAATCCTAAATTTTAAAGGAAAAATTAAATTAATTATAAGTGGAAATAGATAGTGATACTATAATAGTGGGGGACTTGAACCTCCCCCTCAAAGAATTAGATAAATCTAACCAAAAAATAAGAAAGAAATTAAGGAGGTGAATAGAATCTTCGATAAGCTAGATATGATAGCTATCTGGAGAGAATTGAATGGGAATAGAAAGGAGCACACCTTTTTTTCTCTGTGGCACAAGGTACTTTTACAAAAATTGACCATATATTAGGGCATAAAACTATAGCTAAATGCAGAAAAGCAGAAATATTAAATGTATTCCTTTCAGGTCACAGTGCAATAAAAAGTATATTCAATAAGGGACCACGGAAACACAGATTAAAAATTAACTGGAGACTAAACAACCTAACCTTAAAAAAATGAGTGGGGTAAAGAACAAATCATGGAAACAGTCAATAATTTCATTAAAGAGAATGACAATAATGAGACTACATATCTCAATCCATGGGGTGCAGCAAAAGCAGTAATTAGAGGAAAATTTTTATCTCTAAATGCTTATATTAATAAAGTAAAGAGTAGACCAATGAATTGGGTATACAATTTTAAAAACTAGAAAAAGAATAAATTAAAAATCCCCAATTAAATACCAAATTGGAAATCTTAAAAATTAAGGGTGAGATTAATAAAATCAAATATAAGAGTCATTATCAAAACTATCTAGTACTGGCCAAGAAGTAGAAAGGTACATCAGTGGAACAGAGTAGACATGCAATACATGGTAGAACATGGTTATAGTAACCTTGTGTTTGACAAATGTAAACATTTAAGCTTTTGGAATAAGGATTCATTATTTGGTAAAAATTGTTGGGAAAGCTGGAAAGCAGTCTGAAGGAAATTGGGCATAGACCAATATCTTACACCATTTACCAGGATCAGGTCAAAATGGATAAGTGACTTAGATATAAAGGGAGATGTTATAAGAAAATTAGAAGAACATGGAACATATTACCTGTTAGATTTATGGATAGGAGAACAATTTATGACCAAACGACATAGAGAATATGGTGAGGTGTAAAATGGATAATTTTGATTACATCAAATTAAAAAGATTTTGTACAAATAAAACTGATGTAGCCAAGATTAGAAGGAAAATAGAAAATTGGAAGAAAATCTTTGTAGACAGTTTTTCAGATAAAGGTATTATATCTCAAATATATAAAGAACTTTGTCCAATTTATAAGAATACGAGTCATTCTCTAATTGGTAAATGGTCAAAGACATGACAGGGAGTTTTTCAGTGAAGAAATCAAAACTATATATAATCATATAAAAATGCTCTAAATCACTATTGATTAGAAAATGCAAATTAAACCAACTTTGAGATATCATCTTACACCTATCAGATTGGCTAAAATATTAGAAGGGGAAAGCAACAAATGTTGGAGGAGATGGGGAAAAATTGGGACATTAATTCACTGTTGCTGGAACTGTGAACTGATCTAACCGTTTTGAAGAGAAATCTGGAACTATGTCCAAAGAGTTATAAAACTATATGTATCCTTTCACCCAGCAATACCACTATTAGGTCTGCTTCCCAAGGTGGCTAGGGAAAAAGGAAAAGCACTTATATTTCTAAAATATTTATAGCAGCTTTTTTTGTGGTGCCGAAAAACTGGAAACTCATCAATTGGGGAATAACTAAATAAGTTGTGGCATATGATTGTGATGGAATACTACTATGCTATTAGAAATGATAAGTTGGTTGATTTTAGAAAAACATGGAAAGATTTGCATGCAATAATGAAGAATGAAATGAGCAGATCCAAGAGAATATTGTATACAGTAATAGCAATATCATTCTAAGAACAACTTTGAAGGACTGAGTCATTTTGAGTACTATAAATACTCAAATCAGCTACAAAGGACCTGTGAAGGAAGATATCCATATCTAGAGAAAGAACTGATAAATAGAAGTGTGTATAGTATGATTATATATGATATAATAGATGTATATATATACATATATACACATATATTTGTCTCTAATGATAGCTTTCTCTAAGGCAGGGTAGGGAGGGAAAGAAATAAAAAAAAGTGCACAGAAGATGGCAGAGTAAAAAGCAGTGACTTGCTTGAGCTCTTCCCCAAACCCCTGCAAATACCTGTAAAAATGGCTCTAAATAAATTCTAAAGCAGCAGAACACACAAAAAGATAAAGTGAAACAAATTTCCAGCCCAAGACAACCTGGATGGTTGATTAGAAAGGTCTATTGTGCCAGGCTAGGAGAGAAACACAGTTCAATGTGGGCATACAGTCAAAGACCAGGCCTCAGAGAATCTGGAGCAGTCCTCAGAGGACTGAATCACAGGCAGCTGTGGTAGTTTCTAGACTTTTCAACACATGAACACCAAAGAGAACTTAGAAGGTCAATAGGAAAAGTCTGTGACCACAGTGAGAAAGAAGCTTGGTCCCAGCCCCAGTCCCATTGCAACCCTGGAGTGGCAGCTGCTTCCAGAGCTCTCTACCCACAGACTTAGGAGGAATCAAGTGACTGATCAGAGAGGGATTGCAGGGATCTCTTTGCTGGTGCAGGATTCTCTTGCTTTGCTCATGCTTGGATCTGGGGCACAGTTCTGGGTGGCGGTCCTAGGATGAGGAGGAGCACTGGCATGGTGGAGCTTGTAGTGGCAGTGGAGAGGGAATCCTCCTTATGATACCAAGACAGAAAAGAGTATTTGTGGTCACTCATCAACCAGAGCACAGGCCAGGAGAGGAGTAAACACCTTGCCCCTGATTGTAACACCTTGGAAGAACTGAAAATTTACAGGTCCCTAGAAGTATCTCTGAAAACAGTTGCACAACACCCCCAAAGCTTGGGACTGTACATTCTCCACACTGGAAACAGACCCCTGTCTTAACAAAGAGTTTATAACTCAAGTAATTGGCTGGGATCATGAGCAAACTGCACAAAAATAGTCAGACCGTAGAATCTTTCTTTGGTGACAAAGAAGATCAAAACATACAACCAGAAGAAGACAACAAAGTCAAAGCTCCTACATCCAAAGCCTCCAAGAAAAATATGAATTGTTCCCAGGCCATGGAAGAGCTCAAAAAGGATTTTGAGAAGCAAGTAAGAGAAGTAGAGGAAAAACTGGGAAGAGAAATGAGAAGGATGCAAGAAAATCATGAAAAAAGAGTCATCAGCTTGTTAAAGAAGAATACTGAAGAAAATAACACCTTAAAAAATAGCCTAACCCAATTGGCAAAAGAGGTCCAAAAAGTCAATGAAGAGAAAAATGCCTTAAAAAGCAGAATTGGTCAAATAGAAAAGGAAGTCCAAAAGCTCACTGAAAATAATACTTCCTTAAAAATTAGAATGGAGCAATCGGAAGCTAGTGACTTTATGAGAAATCAAAAAACTGTAAAACAAATTCAAAAGAATGAAAAAATAGAAAACAATGTGAAATATCTCTTTGGAAAAACAACTGACCTGGAAAATAGATCCAGGAAAGATAATTTAAAAATTATTGGACTATCTAAAAGCTATGATCAAAAAAAGAGCCTAGATATCATCTTTCAAGAAATTATCAAGGAAAACTGCCCTCGTATTCTAGAACCAGGGGGCAAAATAGAAATTGAAAGAATCCACCGATCACCTCCAGAAAGAGATCCCCAAAGGAAAACTCCTAGGAATATAGTAGCCAAATTCCAGAGCTCCCAGGTCAAAGAGAAAATATCGCAAACAGCCAGAAAGAAACAATTCAAGTATTGTGGAAACACAATCAGGATAACACAAGATTTAGCAGCTTCTACATTAAAGGATCTCAGGGCATGGAATATAATATTCTGGAAGGCAAAGGAGATGGGATTACAACCAAGAATCACCTACCCAGCAAAACTGAGTATAATCCTTCAGGGGAAAAAATGGTCATTCAGTGACATAGAGGACTTTCAAGCATTCTTGATGAAAAGACGAGAGCTGAATAGAAAATTTGACTTTCAAATACAAGACTCAAGAGAAACATGAAGAGGTAAACAGGAAAGAGAAATCATAAGGGACTTATTAAGGTTGAACTGTTTACATTCCTGCATGGAAAGATGATATTTGTAACTCATGAGACTTTTGTCAGTATTAGGGTAGTTGGAGGGAAAAAGTTATATGTATAGATAAATAGGTAGATAGATAGAGAGATAGATAGATAGGTAGATAGATAGATAGATAGGTAGATAGATAGATAGATAGATAGATAGATAGATAGATAGATAGATAG
>NW_020948951.1:4333773-4361567 GCF_900497805.2 Vombatus ursinus | reverse complement strand
TAGATAGATAGATAGATAGATAGATAGATAGATAGATAGATAGATAGATAGATAGATAGATAGATAGATAGAGGGCACTGGGTGAGTTGGAGATGAAGGGGTGATATCTGGAGAATAAAATTAAGGGGTGAGAGAGGATTATACTGGGAGAAGGAGAAAGGGAAACGTAGAATGGGGTAAATTATCTCACATAAAACAGACAAGAAAAGGCTTTTACAGTGGAGGGGGAAACAGGGGAAGGTGAGAGGGAATGAGTGAATTTTATTCTCATCGGATTTGGCTTAAGGAGGGAATAATATGCACACTCAATTGGGTATGGAAATCTATCTTATCCTGCGGGAAAATAAGGGAGAGGGAAGGGGACAAGAGAGCAGGGGGATGATAAAGGGGAGGGCAAATTGGGGAAGGGGGTAATCAGAAGCAAACACTTCTAAGGAAGGACAAGATCAAAAGAGAGAATAGAATAAATGGGGGGGCAAGACAGGATTAAGGGAAATATACTTAGTTTTTCATAACTTGACTACTATGGAAGTGTTTTACATGACTACAAAAAAAAGTGTACAGCAGAGAGGATAAGAAAACTTAGAAAGAAGCACAGAAAAATAGGGTAGTATATGTTACATAGTTTTAAATTTTTTTATTATTTAATTTAATTAATTTTTGATGAGGCAATTGGGGCAAAGTGACTTGCCCAAGGTCACACAGCTAGTAAGCGTTAAGTGTCTGAGGTTGGATTTGAACTCAGGTCCTCCTGAGTCCAAGGCCGGAGCTCTATCCACTGCACCACCTAGCACCCCCCATAGTTTTTTTTTTTAAGTAAACAATGTGAAATAGAAATTCCAAGTTTTATATTGAATCATCCTTTTATGCTGTGCTGTGCACGTGGAAATATTCCTTTTTTTTGTCTTTTTGTATGTAAGTTAAAAATGAGTAAAAATTAAATTAAAGCATTATTGAGCACCTACTATGTGCCAGGTGCTGTTAAGCACTTTACAAATATCTAATTTGATCCTCAAAATAATCCTGGGAGGTAGGTGCTATTATTATCCCCATTTTACAATTGAGGAAACTAAGGCAGACAGAAGTTAAGTGACTTGCCCAGGTTTACACAGCTAGTAAATCCTCTGAGGCCAGATTTGAACTCAGGTCTTCCTGATTCCAGACCCAGTAGTCCACCTACATGCCTCACAGCTCGGTATGAACCATAATTACAGCGCTGTATGTATCAATAACCATTGTGAAAATGGGAAACTTGAAGAGTCAGGAAATCAAAACTTAATAACCAAAACTCTGATGATAAAAAGGAATGCCCATCAACTTGCAGTAGTAGAGGGAGTTTCCTCACCCAGGATCCTGTTCCCTATACCTGTGAAATCCCAGGTCTAGACTCCTTCCCAATTCCTACTGCAAAGCAGCAGGCTAAGCTCTGGGGATCAACCTAAAAAAGGGAGACTCTCCAGGAGGGCCCACTCTAGTGGGGGAAATGACATACAGAAGATTTCAGCTGCAACTCGGATGGAAAGTACCCACAGTCTTCAGGGTACAGTTGCAAATCATCTTTAAGGCCATTTCCATTGATAAAGCAATATCCATTTCTGACATTGAGCCATTTGACAGTGCCACGGATGTTGGTGGTAATAATGGAGCTGAGAATATTTAACCTGAAGAAGATTTGGGGCTGTCATGATAGTGGCAACAATCTTTGGAGATTAGACTTGTTCTGCTCGTCCCCACGGTGATGAGTCAATGGGTAGACCAATGGCTAGAAAATGTAGAGAGACAGATTCAGGAGTAATTTCTCAGTCAGTATATCCAAAAGTGCCTTAGCAGTTTTTAAGTTCCTTGAAGACTGGGATAAAGGAAGGAAAGAAGGAAACAAAAGAAGGAAAGAAAGAAACAAGCCATTATTAAGTACCTACTATGCCCCAAGGACCTAGGTGGCATGGTGGATAGAGTGCCCAGCCTAGAGTCAGGAAGACATCTTTGTGAGTTCAAATCTGGCCTCATACACTTACTCACTGTGTGATCCTGGGCAAGTCACTTAACCCTGTTTGCCTCAGTTTCCTCATCTGTAAAATGAACTGGAGAAGGAAATGGCAAAACCAGTATCTCTGCCATGAAAACCCCAGTTGGGTCAAACCCAACTCAACAACAACAACATTTCCCAAGCACCATGCTGAGCACTTTATAGATCTTCTCTCATTTCATCTTTGCAATAATCCTCCAAAATAAGTGCTGTTATTCCTATTTTACAGTTGAGGAAACCATGGCAGATAGTGGTTAAGTGATTTGTTTAGTAAGTGAGTCAGGCTGTGTTTAAACTCAGGTCTTTCTGATTCCAGACCCAGCACACTATCCACTGTACCATCTAGTTTCCTCAATGGGGACTGTTCTTACATCTCTTCACCTCCACCACTGAACACAAGCAGCCTACCTCCTGCTGGAGCCCATCCCGGTGCCTGACAAGTCTAATCAGGAAGTTGTTCCTTGCATCAGATTCTCCCCTTTGCATCTCCTATCCATTGCTTGCAGTTCTTCGTCTTTCATATTTTCCTACATCTTTTCTTCTCTGGGATGGACGTCTTCAGTTTCTTTCTTTGGTATGGTTTTATGGTTCTTCCTCATCCTGATTACTCCCCTCTGGACACTCTCCAGGTTTTCAACGACCTTCCTAAATATGTTTGAACACACCACTGGGGCAGCTAGGTAGTGCAGTTAGAGTGCAGTCAGGAAGCCCTGAGTTCAAAAGTGGCCTCAGACACTTATTTGTGTGACCCTGGGCAAGTCACTTCACCTCAGTTTTCCTCAGTTTCTTCATCTGTAAAATGGGGAGTAAAAATAACACCTACCTCCCAGGATGGTTATGAGGATCAAGTTAGATCATATTTGCAAAGCACTTAGCACAGTGCCTGGCACATAGTAGGTGCAACATAAATGTTAGTTTATTATTATTGCTCTACAAGTGGTCTGACCAGGGCAGAGTGCAATATGGTCATTGTCACCATAGTCCTAGACACATGCCTTTCTGAGTCTCTCTGATTCCTAAGATTGTATTTGCTCTCCTGGCTACCCTAATCACACTGTTTAGTCTTACTCATCCTGTGAAAATTGTATCCTATGAAAATCGCATCCTGTGAAAATTCTGATCACGAGTCAGAGAGTCTGAGCTTCGTTCCTGGCTCTGACACTTACCTGTGTGAGCTTGGCAAAAGGTGTAACCTCTTTGCCTTTTGGTCATATGTCCCCTTACATTTACCTCAAAATATAAGACACCTCGATATTTGAAGTACAGAACAAA
The DNA here is from genome assembly GCF_900497805.2 of Vombatus ursinus. Taxonomy (NCBI): domain Eukaryota; kingdom Metazoa; phylum Chordata; class Mammalia; order Diprotodontia; family Vombatidae; genus Vombatus; species Vombatus ursinus. The sequence continues at coordinate 4,358,269 of NW_020948951.1, read as the reverse complement.
AGTCCATAATTCTTCCACTTGGCTGAACTTGTCCTTCCTGAAAGAGCTAAAAAAAAAAAAAGAAAGTTTTCTCTCAATTACTATAAACTGTCTAGGTTCAGAATCATAGGGCTTTGGAGATCATCTAGTCTAACTGTCTCATTTTATAGCTGAAGAAACTGAGTCCAGTAGAGAAGTTAGCCCAGTGTCACAGAACAGTGAGTAACACCAAGATCTGAACCTATGTCTTCTGACAATCCAGAGTTCTTTCCAGTGTCCATGTTCTCTATCTTGCTACAGAGTAGGTGGGGGAGGAGAGGGGAGGGAAGCATGAATGATCAACAGAAATTGAGACTTGGCTTTGTTTGTTGTCACCTAAGCAACTTCAGCAGGCTAATTCATGAGTAACTGCCTCCCTGTAGACTCAGAGACAGCAGGCCAGGCAGCTGTTTGGGGGCCAGATTCTTAGCTACTCCACTTCCTGGATGATAACCCCAGGGCAAACTCCTGTCAGAGTATGTAATCCCAGGTTAGAATGCTGCTGTTTATTTATTTGTTTTTATGAATCCGGTTGTTTAATCATTTCAGTCAGGTCTGACTCTTTGTGACTCCATTTGGGGTTTTCTTGGCAAAGCTACTGGAGTGAGTTTCCATTTCCTTCTCCAACTCATTTGGCAGATGAGGAAACTGAGGCAAAGAGGGTTAAGTGACTTGCCCAGATTCACACAACTGTCTGGGGCTGGATTTGAACTCAGGAAGGGGAGGCTTCCTGATTCCAGACCTAGTGCTCTATGTACTGAGCCACCTAGCTGCCCCCATGAACTTGGTACATAATTTTTTTTTAAATTGCTGACTTTCGTTTAATATCACAATCCTGCCAGAATGTATCCTTCCCTGCTGTTTTACCAGAGTGTTTACTTAAAAAAAAAGTTTTAAAAAGTTATTAAGCATTAATTTTTTTCTCCCTGCTACCTCCCCCTACTTACTGAAAGGAAGAGAGGAAAGAAGGAAGGAAAGAAGCAAGGAAGGAAGGAGGAAAAGAGGAAAGAAGGAAGAAAGGAAAGAGGGAGGGAAGGAAGGCAGGGAAGGAGAAAGAAAGGAAGGAAAGAAGGGAAGGAAGAAAGAAAAGAAAGAAGGGAAGGAGGGAATAAGAATGAGAGAGGGAAAGAAGCATAGTCAAGAAAAACAAATTCCCACATTGGCCACATAAAAAATGTGTTTCTCATTCCATCTATTAGTCCATCATCTCTACCATGAAGTGGGCAGAATTCTTCTTCAGTCCTCTACTGCCATGATTAGTCATCTTGTTGATCAGAGTTCTAAAGTCTTTGAGAATTACTCGTTTTTACAATATTGATATTATAGTATAAATTAATTTCCTTGTTCTGCTCACTTCACTCTGCATCACTTCATAAAAGTCTTCCAAGATCTCTCTGAAACTATTTCTTTTTTTATTTATTAATTAATTAATTTTTAGTTTTCAACATTCACTTCCATAAAATTTTGAGTTCCAAATTTTCTCCCCATCTCTCCCCTTCCTCCACCCCAAGACAGCATGTATTCTGATACCCCTTCCCTCCCTCTATCCACTCTGGATAGAGGCAGGGCACCAGCCCTGAAGTCAGAAGGACCTGAGTTCAAATCCGGCCTTAGATCAAACACTTAACACTTACTAGCTGTGTGACCCTGGGCAGGTCACTTAACCCCAATTGCCTAAAAATAAAAAATAATTATTGGACTACCTGAAAACTATGATAAAAAAAAAAAAGCCTAGACATCATCTTCTAAGAAATTATCAAGGAAAACTCCCTTGATATTCTAGAACCAGAGGGTAAGATAGAAATTGCAAGCAACCAGAAAGAAACAATTCAAATATCATGGAGACATAGTCAGGATACCACAAGATTTAGCAGCTTCTACATTAAAAGATCAGAAGGCTTGGAATATGATATTCCAGAGGTCAAAGGAGCTAGGATTACAACCAAGAATCACCTACCCAGCAAAACTGAGTATGATCCTTCAGGGGAAAAAAATGGAAATTCAATGAAATAGAAGATTTTCAAGCATTCTTGATGAAAAGACCAGAGCTGAATAGAAAATTTGACTTTTAAATACAAGACTCAAGAGAAGCATGAAAAGGTAAACAGGAAAGAGAAATTATAAGGGACTTATTAAAGTTGAACAGTTTACATTCCTACACAGAAAGATGATATTTGTAACTCATGAGACCTTTCTCAGTATTAGGGTAATTGGAGGGAATATATACATAGACAGAGGGCACAGGGTGAGTTGAATATGAAGGGATGATATCTAAAAAGTCAAATTAAGGGTTGAGAGAGGATTGTACTGGAAGAAGGAGAAAGGGAGAGGTAGAATGGGGCAAATTATCTCACATAAAAGAGACAAGATAAAGCTTTTACAGTGGAGGGGAAGAGGGGGGAGGTGAGAGGAAATGAATGAATCTTACTCTCATCAGATTTGACTTAAGGAGGGAATAACATACACACTCAATTGGGTATGGAAATCTATCTTACCCTACAGGAAAATAGGGGGCAAGAGGATAAGAGAGAGGGGATGATAGAAGGAAGGGCAATTGGGGGAGGGGGTAATCAGAAGCAAATACTTTTAAGGAGGGACAGGGGTGGGATAGGATGGAGGGAAATATAGTTTTTCACAACATGACTATTACAGAAGTGTTTTGTATGACTACACATGTATAACCTATATCAAATTGCTTGCCTTCTCAATGAAGGTGAGTGAGGAAGGAGGAAGGGAGAGAATTTGGAAATCAAAGTTTTAAAAATGAATGTTAAAAATTATTTTTACATGCAACTGAGAAATAAGACATACAGGAAATGGGGAATAGAAATCTATCCTGCCTTACAGGAAAACAGAAGGTGAAGGGGATATGAGAAGGGGAGGGTGATAGAAGGAAGGGTGGATTGGGGGAAGTCTATCTTACCCTCTGGTTCTAGAATATCAAGGGAGTTTTCCTTGATAATTTCTTAGAAGATGATGTCTAGGCTTTTTTTTTTTTTAATCATAGTTTTCAGGTAGTCCAATATTTATTTTTTATTTTTAGGCAATTGGGGTTAAGTGAGTTGCCCAGGGTCACACAGCTAGTAAGTGTTAAGTGTTTGATCTAAGGCCGGATTTGAACTCAGGTCCTCCTGACTTCAGGGCTGGTGCTCTATCCACTCTGCCTAGCTGCCCCCAATAATTTTTAAATTATCTCTCTTGGATTTATTTTCCAGGTCAATTGTTTTTCTAATGAGATATTTCACATTGACTTCTATTTTTTTTCATTCTTTTTGGTTTTGTTTTATAATTTCTTGATTTCTCATAGAGTCATTAGCTTCTACTTGCTCCATTCTAATTTTTAAGGAATTATTTTCTTCAGTGAGCTCCTTTCCCATTTGGCCAATTCTGCTTTTTAAGGAATTCTTCTCCTCATGGGCTTTTTGGACCTCTTTTGCCATTTGGGTTAGTCTATTTTTTAAGGTGTTATCTTCTTCAGTAGTTTTTTGGGTCTCCTTTAGCAAGCTGTTGACTCTTTTTCATGATTTTCTTGCATCATTCTCATTTCTCTTTCCACTTTTTCCTCTACTTCTCTTACTTGATTTTCAAAAAACTTTTTGAGCTCTTCCATGGCTTGAGACCAATTCATATTTTTCTTGGAGGCTTTGGATGTAGGAGCTTTGACTTTGTTGTCTTCTTCTGTTTGTATGTTTTGATCTTTTTTGTCACCAAAGTAAGATTCTATAGTCTGAGTTTTTTTTCCTCTGTTTGCTCATGATCCCAGCCAATTACCTGACTTTTTAACTCTTTGTTAAAGTAGGGGTCTGCTTCCAGTGTGGAGGCTGTATTGTCACAAGCTTCAGGGGTTTTGTGCAACTGTTTTCAGAGATACTTCTAGGGACCTGTAAATTTTCAGTTTTTCCAAGGTGATATGATCAAAGGAGAGGTATTTACTCCTTTTCTGGCCTGTGCTCTGGTCTATGAGTGACCACAAGCACTCTTTTCTGCCTTGGAAGTGTGAGGAGGATTCCCTCTCCACCGCTGCCACAAACTCCCACCAAGCCAGTGCTCTTCTTGGCCCAGGACCACCACCCAGGACTATGACCCAGATCCAAGCAAGGGCAAAGCAAAAGAATCATATCTCAGCTCCAGCAAAGAGATCCCTGCAATCCCCCTCTTATCAGCTGCTTGATCCCCCCACTGTCTGTGAGCCGAGAGTTCCAGAAGCAGCCACTGCTGTGGCCACTGCCCTGGGGCTGTATTAGGGTCAGGGCTGGACCATGGTCCTCTCTCACCAAGGTCTAATAGACCTTTCCCACTGACCTTCTAAGTTGTCTTTGGTGTTTGTGGGTTGAGCAGTCTGGAAACTGCTACAGCTGCCCATGATTCAGTCCCCTGAGGCTTGCTCCAGGTTCACTGGGGCCCCATCTTTGCCTGCATGGCCCATGCTGAACTGTGTTCTTCTCCCAGCCCAGTGCAACAGACCTTTCCCATTAACTGTCCAGGCTGGCTTGGGCTGGAAATTTGTTTCACTGTCTTTTTGTGAGTTCTACTACTCTAGAATTTGTTTAGAGTAATTTTTTACAGGTATTTGGAGGGGTTTGGGGGAGAGCTCAAGCAAGTCATTCATTGCTTTTAGTTTGCCATCTTGGCTCTGCCCCCATCTCTTTATTTCTTCCAGCACAGTAGTGTTGCATTATATTCGTGTTCAGCCATTACCCAACTGATGAACGCTCCTTTAGTTTTTGTCTTTACAAGAATAGCTGCCACAAATACTTTTGTCCTATATGTTTTCCTCTTTTTTTTGATCTCTTCAGGATAAAGGCTTAGTAGTATTACAGTTGGGTAAAAGGGCACACACAGTTTAGTAACTATATATATGTATATTTAATTATTTTTCAATTGCATCTTGAATTCCAATTACATGTTAAAAATTACAAAATTTTTAACTTTTTTTTTCAAAATTTGAATTCCAAATTCTCTCCTTCCCTCCCACCTTTTCAGAAGCCAGAAATATGATATTGATTATACATATGAAGTCATGCAAAACATATTTCTATATTATCCATGATGCAAAAGAAAACACACATACACATAAAGAAGAAAAATAAAATTTAGGAAAAAATACTTCAATCAGGACTGAGAGTTCATTAGTTCTATTTCTCTGGAGGTAGATAGCATTTTCACCCTGGGTCCATTGGATTTTCTTAGATCATTGTCTTTCATAGTTGATATCTTTACAATGTGGTTGTTACTGTGCACAATGTTCTCTTGGTTCTGCTGTCTTCACTTTATATCACTTCATATGAGTTTTCTGAGGTTTTTTTGAAACCATTCTGCTTGTCATTTCTCATAGCACAATAGTATTCCATCACAATCATATATCACAACTTGTTTAGCCATTTCCCAATTGATGGACATCCCCTCAATTTCCAATTCTTTGCCACCACAAAAAGAGCTGCTGTCAATATGTTTGTACATGTGGGTCCTTTTCTCTTTTTTATGATCTCTTTGGGATACAGACCTAAAAGTGCTATTGCTGGGTCAAAGGGTATACACAGTTTTATAGCCCTTTGGGTATAGTTCCAATTTGTTTTCCGGGATTGTTGGACTAGTTCACAACTCCACCATCAGAACATTAGTGTGTCAATTTTTCCACATTCATTCCAAGATTTGTCATTTTCCTCTTCTGTCATATTAGCCAATCTGATAAGTGTGAGGTGGTACAGCAGAGTTGTTTCAATTTGCATTTTCCTAAACAATAGTGATTTAGAGCATTCTTTTTTTTAGCCAAAGACAAGGTTTATTAGAACATCCGTCATATTGGGCAGACTCTTAAGGAATCTGAATGTTACTGAACTATTGGCTAGATTATAAGAACCTGAGCTGTGGCTAGATTTTAAGAATCTAAGCCCAGTTTAGTAACTTTTGGGGCATAATTCCAAATTGCTTTCCAATTCACAGCTCCCATTAACAATGCATTAAAGTACCTGTTTTTCCACAGTCCCTCAAGTATTTCTGATTTTCCTTTCTTGCCAACTTAACCAATCTAATGTGTGTGAGATGAAATCTCAATATTGCTTCAATTCTCATACCCCTAATTATTGATTGTTTGGGACATTTTTTCATATGGCTATAGAGAGTTTAGTTTTTTTTCTCTTAAGAACTACCTGTTTATATTCTTCAACCATTTACTAACTTTGGAATTGCTTTTATTCTCACAAATTTGAATCAGTTCCTTACATATAGCTCTTGGGAATGAGAAACTTGTTTTTTTTTTCCAATTAATTGTTTTCCTTCTAGCTTTTACTACATTAGTTTGTTTATGCAAATGCTTTTAAATTTAATATCATTAAAATTGTCCAATTTATCTTCTAAGATTCTCTCTATCCATTATTTAGTCATGAGCTCTTCATCTGTCCATAGATCCAAAAAGTAATTTCTTCCTTGTTTCTCTAATTTGTTTATGACATGACCTTTTGTATCTAGGCAAAGTATCCATTTGGAATTTATCTTGGTATGAGGTATGAAGTCTGAACCTAGTTTTTTTCTATACTGCTGTCCAGTTTTCCCAGTAGTATCAAATAGAGTATCCTTTCCTAGTAATTGAGATCTTTGGCTTTATCAAACACTAAGTTGCTTAGTTCATTTGCTTCTATATGTTGTACATCTAATCTGTTCCTCTAATTGACCTCTCTTTTTTAAACCAGTACCAAATTGCTCTTGAGAATTACTGCTTTGTTTGAGATCTGGTACTGCCGGGTTTCATTCCTTCCTATTTTTTTTTCCCATTAATTCCCTTGAGATTCTTAACTTTTTGTTTCTTTAGATAAATTTTGTTATTTTTTTCTAGTTCTATAAAGCAATCTTTTGGTAATTTGATAGTATGGCACTGAATAAGTAAATTAATTAAGGTCATATCATCATTTTTATTATGTTGGCTTGGCCTACCCATGAGCAATTAATATTTTTCTAATTACCTGTCTTTATTTCTGTAAATAGTGTTTTGTAGTTGTATTCATATGATTTTTTATGTGTATCATGGTAGGTAGATTATCACGTATTTTATGCATGCCTTAGTTTCTCTCTCACTGCTGAGTTTTATAAGTAATATACAGAAAAGTTGATTTATGTGGATTTATTTATATACTGCAATTTTGCTGAAGTTCTTAGCTGTTTCAATTAATTTCTTTTTACTTTTTGTAACAAAGGTTAAAAAAAAGAAAAAGAAAAAAGTCTAGCAAAACCAATTACCACACTGTCCTCACCTAACAGTTTATTCAGTATACCGTATCGATAGTTCCCTACCTCTGCAACGAACAGAGAGAGGTATATTTTCTCACCTCTTCCCCTGGGACCAAGTTTGCTCACTGTTTCATTTTGTTGTTCTTTTCTATTTACATTGTAGTTACTATTTATATTGTTTCCATATTCTGTTTATTTTATATAAATCAGGTCTCACATATCACCCCATGTTTCTCTGAATTCTGTACTAGTCTTCATTCCTTGCTGGCTTGGTAAAGTTCTATTACATTCAGGTGCCATGATTTGTTTAGTCATTCTCTAATTGATGGGCAACTACTTCGTTTTCTCTTCTTTGCTTTCCCCCGAGTGCAGAATGCAGCTATTCAAACCACTGATTTAAAACCTCAGGCTGTTTAAACCTGTTAAGTATGGACAAGTCTAAAGCCTTCCTGAATGGCTTTGTTTTCCAGGCCTTCTGAGATAAGGGCTTACTGATTTCTGTTGCTATGGAGAGTTAGAATAACCCAGATCCAACCTTCCAGAAAGCTCTGGCCCTAGAATGAGACAAGAGCAGAAGTTAATCAAAGAAAACTGAGGACAACACATACAGGAAGACAGCTTGGTGTAATGGAAAGAACATCAAGTCTGGCCCAAGGGCTTGGGTTCTAATCCTAGTTCTGACCCATAACTACCTATGTGACCTCAGGAAAGGCACTTAGCCTCTTTGGGGGTCTCCATTTCCTCATCTATAAAATGTGATGATTAGATTAGGTGATTTCCTCTAAGCTCTTTTTCCAATCTAAGATATAGGAATTCAACAAGCACTCATTCATGCAAGCACCAGTGTACAAGGCACCGAATGGAGAAAGAAAAAATGAAATTGTCTCAGTTTCCATTCTCCTGTGGGGCGGGGCATGGGGGGAAGGGCAGGGAGGGTAACAGTATGTACACAAGCAGGTAAATACAAAGTATATTCAGAAAAATTTTTTAAAGTGATTTCAAGCAGGAGCCAATGGAAAGAGGAAAGAGGTGGCATCTGAGCTGTGCCTTGAAGGAAGCTGGGGATTTAAGAGGTGGCAGTGAGAGGGAGCCCATTCTAGATCTGGGGGGCCACCCAGACAAAGGTATGGAGGTGGGAAATGGAGGTATCATTCTGGGAAACTGCTAGTAGACTTCTTTTACTGGAATGGAAAGTAAGTGAGGGGAAGTGATAAGAAATGCAATTGGAACAGCAAATGCAAGTGAGTCTGCAGGAGGGCTTTAAACACCAGGCTGAGGATTTTGTATTTTACCCTAAAGGTAATAGGGAGTCAATGAAAATATTTGAGTAAGGGAATAACATGGAAAGATCAGTGTTAATCTTCTTATTTAGGAATATTGAGGAAATGAGATATGAAATTCCATAAGGCTCCTACAGAGTGGATTTAGGGATGGAAGGGGGCTTAGAGATCATCAATCTCCTAATTTCATGGAGGGGAAATTGATTTTGATTGATTGAATTGCCCCATTGATTGAGTCACCCTAGGTTCTCTGACTCCATAGCTATTGTTTCCTCTGCTGCTCTACATTGCCTATATGAATGTTTTGTTGTTTTTTTTTATCTTTTTTGTTTGTTTGTTTTTGTTTTCAGGTAAGATAAAACATACTGGCAACTGTGTTTATTACTGGAATTGTATCTCTTTTTTTTGATAGGGAGATCGCAAATATATTTACGAGAAAATCTGATCCCTAGTATCCTCTGAGACAGATTCCTATAGGTTTTTGTTTGTTTGTTTTTGTCTTTCAAAGTTATGTTGCTTGGACTGTTAGTATTAAGTCACAATTGACTATATCCCCATCTCTAATTTGTACCTTTATTTTTTTATTTTAATTTATTTTTAGTTTTCAACAATCACTTCCATATACTTTTGAATTTTAAATGTTTCTTTCCTTCCCACTTCCCTCCCCAAGATGGCATGCAATCTGATATAGGCTCTACATATAATTCCTATTAAACATATTTTCACATTAGTCATGTGGTAAGGAAGAATTAGAACCAATAGGAAGAACCACAGGAAAGAGGAAACAAAACAAAACAGAAGAAAAAAAAAGACCAAATAGTATGCTTCAATCTGCATTCAAACTCCATGGTTCTTTCTCTGGATGTGGATAGCATTTTCCATCATGAGACTTTTGGAGATGTCTTAGATCCTTGCATTGCTGAGAAGGGCCAATTCTATCAGAGTTAATCATTGCACAACATGGCTGTTACTGTGTACAATGTTCTCCTGGTTCTGCTCACTTCACTCAGCATCAGTCCATACAAGTTTTTCCAGGTAGTATTCCATTACATTCATATACCACAACTTGTTCAGCCATTCCTCAATTGATGGGCATCCCCTCTATTTCTAATTCTTTGCCACCACAGAAAGAGCTGCTATAAATATTTTTGTACACGTGGGGTCTTTTCCCAGTTTTATGATCTCTTTGGGATACAGCTCTAGAAGTGCTATTGATGGGTCAAAGGGTATGCACATTTTTATAACCCTTTGGGCTTAGTTCCAAATTGCTCTCCAAAATGTTTGGATCATTTCACAACTCCACCAACAATTAATTTGCAACTTTAAATCTTCACTTGAGATACAATCTTGGAAACTAGTTGGAGCGGGATGGATTCTGCCAACTAAGGTTCCTTCCGTTTCTCCTTTAATATTTGGAGGCTAATATTTAGATTGAAACACCTTCAGGCGGAGCAACGCACTGCAATTTCCCAAGACTCTGTTTCCTTATCTGTGATATGAAAATGGAATTCCAGAAGAGACTAAATGAAAGGGCCTGATGATATCAACCCACTTGGGAGAGAGGTGGCAAGTATAGTGGAAAGAGCACTGAGTGTAAGGGTCCTGGGTTCAAATCCACCTCTGGCACTTATTCCCTGTGTGACCTTGGGCAAGTCATTTAATATTCTCAGGTCTTAGTTTCTTTGTCTATAAAATGAAGAGGGTGGACTAGATGACCTTTGGGGTCTTGTCATGCTCTGAAGCTATGTTCCTATGACTACTATGGACCTCAGATTTCCTGCCTGTCAAATGAGAATAGAATCATAAAACGTGAGCCCTAGGAGGGGCGTGAGATATCATTTCATCTCTTATTTTACAGATGAACCTCAGAGAAGGAGAGGGGCTTGCCTAAAGACACATAGCCTGGTAAGATTCAAACTCAGGTCTTCTGAATCCCAAGGTTCAAAGCTCTTCTTCTTCACTATTCTCTCCCTCCTAGAGGTAAGGTGAGGAAAATACTTTTGTAAATGTTAATGATGAAACAGAAATAAGAGCTGTTATTTTTTTTCCAGCATGAATAACAACTGTGGGAAGAATTCCTTTTTGGTAAGCAAAGATTCTACCAGCCACAAGCCAAACCAGGGTTTTCTAGAACAGTCACCAGCCACCTATTTATCTGACCCCATCGTCATCATCTGATGGATGCTACTTCCTATTCTGATGCAATTTCGGGATAAATTTGGATTTGTTTCAGATGACCATCAAAGCACAAGGCCATGGGGTTGTACAGTCCTATCCAATCAATCTTTGGTCAAGTGCCAAGAAGACCAAAGGATTTGAGTCCAGGGGGCCCTGGTCAGGAGATTACACACATTACCCTGATTTGTAGTGCTCGATCAGGCAACTGAAATACCTTCTGTGACCCTGTAGCCATTGTGGGGATCATAATGTGGTCCAGATTTGCAATTTCATCAGCATTGAGAACTCCCATTGAGGAAATTCTCTATCAATGAGGGATGGCACATCATTCTTCAATGTATTGTCTTAGAGTGTTGCCCGGGGCAAGCAAGAGGTTCAGGGACTTGTCCAAGCTGTGTCACAGGTGGGACTTGGACCCTGGTCTTCCTGGCTTTGAGGCCAGCCCTCTATTCACTCCACCATGTTTCCTCTCTGGTAAGAAGAATAAACAGAGATGAAAGAATCTTAGGTCCAGAAGGGAATTCAGCCAACCCATAGCTGGATCAGAATCCTCTCTACAATAGATCCAAGAAGTGGTCCTCAAGTTCTCCTTGAAGACTGTTAATGAGGAAGCCCATTCCCCTTAATAGATAGATAGCTCTAACTGATAAGAAATTTTTCCTTGCTCCCAAATCTAGATCCGGCTCTCTGCTTCTAGTCTTGGCTCTGGCACTTACTGGCTGTGTGATCAATCATTCTATCTCCCTGAAGCATCAGTTTCTGCATCTGCAAAGTGGAGATGAAAATATTTGCGCTTAACTTCTTTACAGGATTTTGGTTTGTAAATCTTAAAAAAATGGATGTGCAGTTAAGCTGTTCTTATTATGAGCTATTCATGGTTGTATGCCTCTACTCTGGCAGCTTCTCTGGGAGGACACTAGTGCGGCGTAATTGGCCTAGCCCCCTCACAGATGTTAGATTTAATTGCTAGAGAACCAAAGCTGATAGGGCTAACCCATACACACCTACTTCTTGTATGTGAAAAGGCTTTACTAAAACATTAAACAAATCAATCACCTTTTCTTTTTATCTATGAACCATAAAAACTTCCAGTGAGAGCAGTTCAAAAAAGCAAAACAAAACAATACCGTATATATTGGAGCTCTCCCTATCTTGATTGTGATCTTTTCTAACTAATGGTTTCTTTATCTTTCTCTCACAGGCTACAATCACCATTTATGACCTCATTTGTTTCAGCCTGTAACCTGCTCTTAGGAATATCATCAGAAATAATCACCTCTTTATCACCTTTTTGTCACTTTCACTTAGCTGAGTAAATGTTGAATGTCCCAGTGAAAAGTAAACTCTTTGAGATTGAGGACTGTCTAGTTTTTGCATCCTCAGCTCCTGGCCCATTGACTGGCCCATAAGGGTTTGTTAAATGAGCGGTCTGGTCTGATGCACAAGAACTTTCTGTACGAGTCTGGGTTTCCTTAGATCAGTGATCTCCAGAGTGAGAAATGAGTACCCCAAGAAGCGTACGTGACATTGGAGTATGGGAAGAAAAATACTAGAACTAGTATTTGTATTGATCTAAAAAAAGAGAAGGAATTTAAGTTTTACTATATTTGTGGCATCCTCACTAGCCTGTAAATCAGATGGTCATGTGTGGTGGAGGTGAAGTAACTTGAGGAAAGTGGTAGAATTTCACAACAGAAGGGTTTGACTGTGGCACCACCAAGCAATCAAGTGAGCAAGCATTTATTCAACTTTTTCTACATTCTGGATGTTGTTCTAAGTCAGGGGTGGGGAATCTGCGGCCTTGAGGCCACATGTGGCCCTCTAGGTCCCTAAGTGCGGCCCTTTGACTGAATCCAAACTTTGCAGAACAAATCCCCTTGATAAAAGGATGTATTCCGTAAAACTTGGACTCAGTCAAAAGGCCCTAGAGGGCCACATGTGGCCTCGAGGCCGCAGGTTCCCCACCCCTGCTCTAAGCACTGGGGAATACAAAGAAAGGGAAAAACATAGTCCCTCTCCCCACATTTTAATGGGGATGACAATATGCACACGACTATGTAAACAACAATGGCATTAATAACTAGCGTTTATATAGTGCTTCAGGTTCACTTATAGTGCTTTGCACAGGGCCTCACAGTTCTGATCTCATTTATTCCTCACAACTCTTGGGGGTAGGTGCTGTCAGCACCCTCACTTTACAGATGAGGAAACTTAACCAGACAGAGGTTAAGTAACTTGTCCAGAGTCACACAACAAACTACATTTCTGAGGTTGGATTTGAGTTCAGTTCCTCCTGACTCTAGGTCCTATCCACTTCGGAAAGGGGGGACACAGAAGAGAAGAAATACCTTGACGAATGAGTGTCTTTTGAATGCATGCCTAATTTTGGCTCAGTAGCCAAAAGTCTGTTTCTTGTGGATCAGAAAATAGTCGTAGATGCTCATATCAGATTACATCAGCCAAATACGCTGTGTGTGCTCATAAGGGTTAGGCTTGGCCAGGCTCCCATTATATGGACAATTTAGAAATAGAATAAATGTACATATATTGAGGGAGGTGCACAATTTTTTAACTGATGGGGTGTGTGATTAAAACAATTTGGAGACCCCTGTACTAGGTGACTTAGACCAGGGGTGGGGAAACCTCGACTTCAAGTGTGGCTGCACTTGAGGACCTAGAGGGCCACATGTGGCCTCGAGGTTGCAGCTTCTCCACCCCTGACTTAGACAGTCCCCCTGACAGTCTATGATGATGTATTGGGCTGTGAAGGAATGATTCCCTTCACATTATGGCCTGGTTTCTTAAAGGAGTGAGCACTGTCTGAATGTGTGGGACTTATACCGTTGAAAACACAGACTAATAAAGTAAAATGGGTTTCTTCACGTGGCAGGTTGCTCATCTCCCAAATGAGTTTCATCTTCTGGAATTCCAACAGATTCCCTTCCAGAGTCCATCTGGCCCTGTTGTTTGCAGCATGGTACCAATGAGGCCAAGGCCAGTAGGTGCAATGCCTGCATGCTGTTTGCCTTGACACCAACAATGCTATACCTTGGCCAGGGACAGGCCTCTGAACCCTTCTCCGCTGCCACCCCCCCCCACCCAGATGCCTGCCCAGAATCATAAAGGGAGGCAGTAAAAGAGCTGGGATGGTTCAGCTCAAACTCATCCTCCTTGGGAGTTGGAAAGCAATTAGAGCCATAATATCCTGAACCAAAGGAGATCTAATACCCCGGTAAGACCCTTTTTGGAGGGCTATGGTCATTTCTGAGTACCACATTTTGGAAGTATATTGACAAATTGGAGTGTATAAAAGGAAGGCTACCAGGATCAGTGGAGGAACTAGGAATGCTTATCCTCTCTGAGAGGCTACTATCAGGAAGGCTCTTATTGGGCTGCTCAGGTCCGGATGGCAGAACTTAGTACAATGAAAAAGCTGCGCAGAGGAGCAGGCTTGGTTTTAACAAAGAGAAAATCTTGTAAACAATTAGAGCTGACCCCATGTGGAATGGACAGGAGGGAGGGAATTTCCTGTCTTTGGAGGTCTTCAGCAAAGAGGCTGCTTGGTGATTTGGTAGCAGGATCCCTATATAGGAACAGGTTGTAAATAAAAGATGGCATTCAGCCTTCCTTCATACTCTGAAATGGTGTGATTCTATGAACTCGAGATGAGATATCCTACCGATGGCAAGTCAGTATGCACAGTGAAGCCTGTGTTGCAAGGAAGATGTGCAACCACTCAGAATAATAGTAACGCAATTCCATAGTTCTTTAAAGTTTCCAAACTGTTAACAGGGGCATTACTTAAAGTCTTTTGAGCAGGGTTTATGCTATGCTTCAGATACCTAGGGTCAGCTCCATACCACAGTGACACCTCAGAGTAGGATATTGTGGAGAATGTACATATGGACAGCTACAACTATTGACCATCCTGGCTTCCTTTGAGTCCCAACTAAAATCTTGCCTTCCACAGGAAGCCTTCCCCAAGCCCTTTTAATTCCAGCACCTTCCCTCTGTTAATTCCTAGTCATTTCCTATTTATCCTGTAGTTCCAAGAAGTATAGCATGTGAAGTGGCCATACTTGTCTCAGCAGATGGGTTAAACCAGGTTGAGGGTAATGGATAGGCCTCAGACCTGTCAGTGAGTTAGGGGAATGCTTACCCCAAGCATGTGAAGACTTCCCCTTGACAGCATAGGGGGATGAGAACAATTTGTTCCAATAAAGGCGACTGAGGCAGGTCAGACACTGAAGACACCAAGGTCAACCACTGCATTTTGAGCCATTGCCAGTCATCCTGACTTTTGTCTTGCCACTGGACTTCAGCGACTCTTGGAAAGGGTGAGGCTGATGACCTTGTGCAACTCTGCCTCACTTAAATCCAGTTCACATAGGAGTCAAGACATCCAGTGATGTCACTGGTCCTCTTCAGAAATGAAGGACAAACCAACAACAATAACAACAACAAAGGGACAGCAGGTCCCCATTTTACAGATGACAAAACTGAGGTTCAAAGAGGTTGTGAGACTTATCCACGGTCACACAGCTGCTAAGTGTCAGAGGTGGGATTTGAACCCAGATCTAGGTCCACTACTATAATCTCTGAGCATTGCCCCCCCCACCCCCAGTTTCTGTAGTTCTTACGGCTGAGATGTGATCAAGTATAATCAATGACGCTTTGCTCCCACCTGCATTTGCTTACAACCATGCAATTTTATACTGTTTTGAAGGTCTGACTGAAAACAGATCCCAGGGAAGAGGGAATCCTTGAAGTGCAACTAAAAAAAAGTGGAAATGATGTTGGAAGTCGAGTTTTGAAGGCACTCTAAACGGAGGCAGCGGGTTAGAATGCTACAACCTTGGGATATAGATGCTGTTATTATCCATAGACTGGGAAACCGAGGCAAACAGAGGTTAAGTGACTCACCCGGGGTCACACAACTAGTGAATATCTGAGGCTGGATTTGAATTCAGATCTTCCTGACTCTAGGCCCAATGCTTCACATACTACACCACCTTGTATCTGTATCCCCAGCAGTTGACACAAAGCCTAGCACACGGTAAGCCCTTAATAAATGCTTCTTGACTTGCCTTGCCTGGCTTCTTTCAATATACAGCCAAGGTGTCACATGAGGTCATTCGTGATCAGTTGTCAGCTCTATTGTCCTGAAATTCCTTTGGCTCTCTTTTATGTATTTGGTATGTACTTATCCATGTGCCCGCCATAACCCCCTAAAGAATATACTCCCCTAGGAAGCAGGTGCTATTTCTGGTTGGCCTTTGTGTCCCCAGCCTTAGCCCAGGCCCTAGACAAATGTTTGTTCACTTGAAAGAGTGCTGGGAAAGTGAAGACAGCAAGGCCCATAGAACAAAGGAGTGAAAACTAAGTCAACAGGTGAGGCACTAACCCCAGGTGCAAACACCAGGAAGAGTCCGTGTGGGACACATCTTTCATTTGTGCTAACAACTGATAAACTCACTTTCCTTCCCATCCCCACCAGGGACTTTGTGAGTCAGCTTTTTTGTGCATTTGCTGGGAGGGGTCTTTTGTGTCAAAATAAAACAAAGGATTATGGGAGGGTGGCACACGCTGGTAATCCTGGGTAACGGTGTGATCTCTTGAGGCTGGGAGTTCTGAGCTGCAGTGGGCTAAGTCGGTCAGATGTCCATCCACACTAAGTTCAGCATTACAGTATTGGGGTGTGGGGTTGGTGGCACATTAGACTGCCTAAGGAGGGGCAGGACTGACCCAGGTCAGAAGTGAATGGAGTTAAAGTCTATGTGCAGGACAGAGTGGCACCTGGCCATGAGAAGCCTCTACACTTCCAGCCTGGGTGAGAAAGAAAGATGGAAGGAAGGAAGAAAGGAAGAAAAGAAGGAAGGGAGGAAGGAAGGAAGGGAGGAAGGAAGGAAGGGAGGGAGGAAGGGAGGCAGGAAAAGAAAGAGAGAGAAAAAAGATGAAAGGAAAGGAGGAAGGAAGCAAGGATGGAAGGAGGGAGGGAGAGGAGGGAGATAGGATGTGTGGGAAAGATGAAGAAAGGCAGGCAGGGAGGGTGGAAAGAGCCCCAGATTTGGAATCAAAGGACTTGGGTCCTTCTAGGATTCCCTCTTCCCTGGCTCTGCTAATTAACACCTGTACATCCTTGGACAGGTCACATCCTCTGTCTTGCATCTCACTTTATGTTGCCATTTACCTGGGTCTGATTCTCATTCCAGTATTGGTTGGATAGCTAGGTGACACAGTGCATAGAGCTCTGGGCCTGGAGTCAGAGAAAATTTGCCCTTCTCCTGCTTTTACCCACTGCTCCTAGTTCTATCCTTCAGGCCTGAGTTAAATGGTTGAATTAAAAAACAAAACAAAACATTAATTAAGCTCTCACCATATCTAATCCCTCTTCTACATGACAAGATTCAAATACTTGACTACAGTTATCCTGGTCTTGGTGTTATGGTCTTTGAGGTGGAAGGAATCTTAAGAGGTCATTTAGCCCAACCGCTTTGTAAGAAAGGTTTTAGGGGGTTGGGCTTCCACAGCAGGATAAGGAATTCCAAGATCTTGTGGATAGTCCCTCAGCCAATCAGAAAGTGTAACAAACATTCTGTAAATAATTAGCTCCTTAGGAAAGAGCCCTGGAGGCTAAACTGGTTGCAACCCATCGGGGTCAAGGATGGGGTCTTGACGGGGCAAAGGCTTTTCTCCACTGAGCTTGCTTAATAAGCTTATTAAATATTAACTGACATACCCCAAAGGTAGAGATAGCTGCCATTTTTGAACATGGGACCCAGGAAGTAGGTGGAGTTAACAGAACATGGAAGAACATGAGATGGGCTGTGCAGAAAGAGTGTAACTCAGATGAATTAGACCAATCCTAGCCCTGGTGGGTGGAGCATAGATCTTACTAACTATTTAAAACTTGATTGTATCACTGAACCAGCGCCCACGTGCTACTAAAGCACATGGTGCCCGTTTTTCTCTCTCGAGAAGCATAATAAAGACTTCCCTTCACTCAATCCCGTAGTAGATTTTTGTTTCAAATTTTTCTAACACCTTCATTTTTCAGATGCAGACTTTGAGGCCAAGAGATGTTAAGTAACTTGCCCAGGGTCACATAGGTAGTTAGTGGCTGAGCTGGAACCTGAACCCAGGTCTTTTGACTCTTACACCCATGCCTTTCCATTCCAGGGACCTTTTATTGTCCATTGTTCATTCATTCCCAATGGTACTTCTGACTCTCTGTAATTTGCCACCATAATTCAGCGGCCTTCTTACCCTAGAACATCCCTCTGCCATACCAGCCCCCTTCTCCCATGGACAAGTTACATTTTGTTGCATTTGGGGGATGGGCTCTGGCCAGCCATGCTTCATTCCACACTCCTGCTTTAGACTCTTTAAACTTCACCACCATGCTCCCCTGAGTATCTTCTCTCCCCTCCCTACTGCACCATATCCCTCTTTTCAGTTCCCTTTTATGTATTATCTTTCCCCATTAGAATGGAAGCTTCTTGAGGGCAGAAACTATCTTTCTTTTTGTTTTTATTTATACCCTCAGCCCAGTGCCTGACACATAGCAAGAGCTCAATGAATTTTTACTGCCTTGAAACAAGAAGCAACAGTTTAGAAGACTGGGCTAAATCTAATAATGTTAAATGTAATTGAGATAAACGACTTTTCATACGCTTAGATTTTAAAAAAAAAATCAGCTTGCCAAATCTTAGATGGACATAACATGGCTGGATAACAATTAAGCTGAAAAAAGACCTGGAGGGTTTTAGTACCTTTAATGACACCCTCCCCACCCAGCTTCTCCCAGAAACAAAGACTCACTTTTTATTTTTTAAACAACAACATTCTTCAAGAACGTTGAAGTCAGGGCTTCAAGGAAGAACTGTGTAACAGAAATGGCATGTGGCTATCAGATAAATAAATATGTGACTGGAAAAGCAGGTGGGCTAGTCCTGTGGTAATACCGAGGGATAACTATGAATGGCATGTGCTGTTCAAATACGGCCAAGAAAGCTGGATAAAGGCCCTCAGCATGTTGTGGAGGATTTATGGGGGAAAATGACCAAGGAGTGAGAGAGTGTGGATGGTTTGTGATCTACATGGTGATGAGTTCTATGAAAGTATCAAAGCAAATATAGATCTTGCACTCAAGTTAAAAAAAATCAACTTCACAAATACAAGGGAGGGAGGTACATGGCTAAGGAATTCATCTGGAAAAGAGCTGGGGGTGTTTCTGTGCCGCAAACTCAATACAAGTCAGCAGGGTGATTTTGTCGTCCAGTTGTTTCAGTCACATCTGATCTTTGTGACCTCATTTGGGGTTTTCTTGGCAAAGATACTAGTTTGCCATTTCCTTCTCTAGATCATTTTACAGATGAGGAAACTGAGGCAAACGGGGTGAAGTGACTTGCTCAGGGTCACACAGTTAATGTCTCTGAAGTCACATTTGAACTCTGGTCCTGACTCCAGCCCTGGCACTCTATCTACTTTGCCCACCAGCAGTATGATATGACAGACAAAAAAAAAGTGCTGTGACCATAGAGTATCTTAATCAAGGCATTGATATTAATATTCAGAAGCAGGGAGTTGAGGGTGTTCCACTGTACCTTGTCATGGTCAGATCACTTCTAGAATACTGTGAAAATAGTGGCCATCTCTTATGACTTCTTTCTTCTCCTCTTATTCTACATTTTACATTAAATAAAATGAAAAACTCCTTTACTATTCTCTCTCCACTTTGCCACATTCTCTGAAGAGGTGGCCTTTTTCCTAGTCAAGGCCAACCTCATTTATTTCTTTCATGCCTTTCCCCCCTGGAAATCTCTCTCTCTCTCTTTCTCTGTCTCTCTCTCTGTCTCCATCTCTCTCATCTTCAATCCCTCCTTAATTCCTGGTTCCTTTCCTGATGTCTACAAAACATACCTAAGTCTCTCTATTCCTAAAAAAAAAATTAAAAAAAAAACCTCCCCCAAACCTTTCCATTTCAGAGTTCTGATCAATGCAATGAAAAACTAGTGGTGGGGTATGCTTCTCTCCTCCTGACAGAGGGAAAGTGCACTCAAGGTGCAGAAGGAGACAGACATCTTCGGACATGGCGGCCAACGTGTGGATTGATTTTGCTTGACTATGGTTGTTACAAAGATTATGTTTTTCTTTCTTTTTTGACTTGAAGGAGTAGGGGAGCTATCTATAGTGTTACAAAAAGGAAGGAAGAGGAGGAAGAGGATGAGAAAAGAGGGTGATTGAAGCATTTTTTAAAATGTCCAGAAGAACAGAAGGAAATATGTAAAGAAACACAGACAAGTAAGACATCTTTGGAAATCATGCGTTGAATTTATCATCTACTATAAAAAGCAAGCCGTATGTAATAGAGAGTCACCGTTTTGTATGTAATTCTCTTTTTCTGTCAAACTTTATATATGGAAATGTTTTTTTGGTGCTAGCTTTGTCCGGAATTTTTATAAAATTAAATTAAAAAATCTCTTCAAATGCCCCTGTCACATCAAGAGATTATCCTATCACCCTCTTCTCATTCCCAGCAAAATTCTCGCCTTCAAGTCCTCACTGTCCACAAACTTCTTAGCCTCCAGCCATCTGGCCTCTCATTCCACCACTAAATTATCACTTTTCTCTCTCAAAGGTTAACAACGAGTTCTTAATCACCAAAGCCTTTGAGCTTTTCTGAGTCCTCATCCTTCCTGCCCTCCACTCCCACCCCCACCCCCTGCAGGCTTTCACCCAGATGACCATGCCCTCTTTGGGCATAAGTTTTCCTTGAAAGTGGCATTAACTGTTTTATATCTGTATGGAGGCAGCTAGGTGACCCAGTGGATAGAATTCTGGGCCTAGAGTCAGAAAGATCTGAGTTCAAATGTGCCCTTTGCCTCGGTTTCCTTATCTGAAAACGGGGATAATAATAACAGGGTTGTCGGGAGGCCCAAATGAGATACTGTTTGTAAAGTGCGCTTAGCATAGTGTCTGGCACATATTAAGTGTTTAATAAATGTTTCTTTCCTTCCTGTATTCCCACCTCTTAGTGCATTTGCACATGCTTAATAAATGTTTGTTAAAATGAACTTGAATTCCAATTCCGAGTCTCTGCCCCAACACCTAGCAGTTAGCCCAGTGCCTTTTGTGTCCCCAGGGACTCTCTCTTCATTCTCACTCATCCAACCTGTTGTCAAATTTTGTCATTTCTACCTTTGTGGCATTTCTCTTATACTCTCCTTTCTCTGCACACACACACACACACACACACACACACACACACACACACACACAGAGCCACCCACCAACTTCAAGCTATAAAGAATTCATACTGTGTACATATGGTCATATGTATTTGTTGCTGTTCAGTCGTTTTTTAATTGTGTCCAATGCTTTGTGACCCCTCTTGGGGTTTTCTTGGCAAAGACACTGGAATGGTTTGCCATTTCCTTCTCCAGCTCATTTTTTATGGATGAGGAAACTGAGGCAGACAGAGTTAAGTGCCTTGCCCAGGGTTACACAGCTAGTGTCTGAGATCAGATTTGAACTCAGAAAGATGAGACTTCCTGACTCCTGGCCCAGAGCTCTATCCACTGGGTCACCTAGCTGCCATATATAAATATGTGTGTGTGTGTGTGTGTGTGTGTGTGTGTGTGTGTGTGTGTATGACTGTGAGTGTACATATATGTCTTTTTGTGTGTATATGTCTCTGTGTATAGATATGTCTCTGTGTGTATATATATCATGTATACAGTAATTAGGTTTGAGACTATGTATGCAGTAATTATGATTGGGAATGGGGCTCATGTTCTCCATTTAAATTCACTAATTAAACTGAATTTTGCTTTTTAAAAATTCACTAGCGATTAAACATTTTACCCCTTGTTTTCCACTAACAGGTCAAAGACAAAATCATCCTCTCCCACCTTAGGGGAAGTGAAAGTTTAAGGCTGGTTAGCAATATACATTAAGGCTTCCCTCCAGAGCCTTAGCGGTCATTTAAATACAAGGTAGCAGGTCTGTGCCTGGTGGCCTTGGCTTTGTCAGTAAGTAAGTGCCAAGGGCCGTCCAGGAGTTGGCAGAGTGCTTCTGAGACCGACGAGGGCGAAGCCTTCCCAGAAGCCCAAGGACCTGGCGCCTCGGTTGCCTTAGAGACCTGCGTGTCTCCCCAGGTACTCCAGGGCACTTGGGAGCAGTTAGGACGTCTAGCAAACAGTCCCCCAGTGGTGTTGCTGAGGGAGTAGTTTTCCAAACGTAGACACGTCTTGCCATTGAAACTTCCTCCTGCCCTGGCCCTGACGCGGGTGAGTTTGGGTCGGGGATGTCCCGTTTGCCGGGAATGGAAGGGGCTGGGGAAGAGCACAGGAAATGATGCAACGTCCTGTCTTTTCAAATTCAGTTTCCCCCCATTCTGGAGGCTTTTACTGGTGCTGCTGCTAAGTGTCCCTAAATGGTAATTATTAAGCCTCTAACTCTTGCGGTCAGACCCACCACCCACAGCTTCTAGCCTCTTGTAAAAAGACGCTAAGAATCTTAGCACTGCTATTGCTACCGCTTGGCGGGTGTTGGGAGATCAAGGATGGGTCACATGGTCTTGGGTTTGGGCATGTTATTAATTCCTTTTCTGACACCAGGCATGTGACCCCAACCCCCTTCCCTTCTTGGTTACCTAATCTGCAAAATGGGGACAATAACACTTGGGGAATCTGCTGAGGAAAGCCTTTGTAAGCCTACAAAAGTCAGCCCATCACTAAGCATTTATTAAGCGCCTACTATGTGCCAGACGCTGAGCTAAGAGCTGAAGATGCAACAAAAGGCAGAAGAAAAATCCTGCCCTCAGAGAGTTTACAATCTAACGGGGGAGGCAACAGGAAAACGACTAGGACCAAAGAAGATATAGCCAGGATAAACTGGAGATAGGCGCGACAATAAATAGAGCGTCAGACTTGGGAGTCAGGAAGACTCATCTTCCTGGGTTCAAATCTGGTCTCAGATACTTACTAGCTGTGTGACCCTGGGCAAGTCACTTGACCTGTTAAGTTAGTTGTTAAGGCCCACACACTGAGACAGGTCTGTGAACTTGGATTAGAAAAAAAAAATGACGTCTTTATTTTCACTGTTCTCTGACGGAAGTTGAGCGTTTCTTTCAATTATGTAAAGGCATTATTCTGAGGAGGCAATGTCCCCCACCAAAGGGTTGAGCTGTCCTTGTCTACTCGTGCTTCTGGGACCCCATTTGGGGTTTTCTTGGCAAAAATGCTGGGGTGCTTTGCCATTTCCTTCTCCAGTGCCTTATGGCTGGCAGAGGTTAAGTGACTTGCCCAGGGTCACACACACGAGGTCTTCCTGCCCCCAGGGCTCTACCCCCTGAGCCATCCAGCTGCCAGTGGTGCTAGCTGAGCTCAGGGGGTCTTTCCAGGTCTGAACGCTGCGCCCACACCCCTTCCACTCCGCCTCCCGCGGTCCCTCCCTCGGGTGCCCCCAGCCCCGCTAATTGCTCCCTGGGAGCCCTCGCTGGCTGCGGCTCAGCCGAGGTCAATGATCGGGGGTTTCCCTCCCCGAGGGAAGGGGTGGGTGGGATCTGGAAGTGGTGGTGTGTTCCCGGCTCCGGGCCCCTGATTGGCCGCGCCACCCGGACCGCGCGCCTGGCCCCGCCCCCGGGGTCCCCACCCTGGCCCGCGGGGACTCCAGGGGTCAGCTCGCCCCGCCGCGGGGCAGAATCTGGTCCAACCTCTTCGAGGCGGCCCGCCCCTCCGCCGGCAGGACTCCAGGCGGCTCCGCGTGCTCAGCCCGCTATAGCTGCTTCTGCCGCTGCTCCGAGGAGCTGGTGCCAGGCAGGCGGGCGGGCGGCTCCCTGCACCCCTAGCTCAGGGTAAGGCGGCTCAGCCGCGGCCGGGAGCCCGGGCGACTTCCCACGTGCCTGCCGCTTCACAGCTACCCACCTGTTTTACGCGGGCGGAGTGTGTGCGCGTCCTGGGGGCTGGGGGAGACACCCTGGCCTCCCTGCCTGCCCTCCGGGTGTCTACACGTTCCGCCTGCCGTCTGCATCGCTGCATGCTCCCCTCCCTCCCTGCCTTTCGGTTCTGCCCCCAGCCCGTGCCTACACCCTGTGCTCCCCTTCGCTTCTCTGCTCCCCCCCCCCATTCCCTTCCCTCCCCCACCCCACTTCCCCGAAGCTCCGAGCTTTGGCTGGGACACCAAAGAGTTTGGTTTGAGTTCCCGGTCATCGTATGACTTTGGGAAAGTGGCCTTATCTGTGAAATGGAATGGTTGAACCAGACGGCTTCTAGCTTAGATGCTTCAAGGCTGAAACTCCGCTTGGGGTCCGGGTTCGAGCTTTCACGCCCCACTCAACTGCTTTCTGGGGGACTCCTTGTGGTGGATGGCAGGCAGCCTTCGAGGGGGACTTGGGTTTGGGCTGCCTCCGGGGCCTCCACTCCAGCTTCATCACCTGGCCGTTACCACCACCTTCCCTGGGCATTATCTGGAGAAGCAGGGGGCAGCCTTCAAAGCCTTCTGACTGACGTCTGGCAAAGTCTGGGAGCAGAGTGTTAGGGAGTTCCTAGGACTGGAGCGCTAGAAATGAACTGCCCTCTGGTTAGCAAGCTCCTTCTCCCGGCTAGGGAAACAGAGGCACTTAGCCAGTCAAAGCTAGCACGCAGATCTGACTCGTGTGCAATTCCTGACCACTTTCCATGGGTCCTTATACATCCCTAATTTGCTGGGGGGGTTATCTAGGCCAATTCCTTTATTTTACTGAGGGGAAACTGAGGCCCAGAGGCCTGCCTCTCTCTCTCTCTCTCTCTCTC